>NC_073302.1:195915605-196015961 GCF_027595985.1 Sorex araneus | reverse complement strand
GGCGGCCGGGCACGGCCCAGCGGGCAGGCGCTGCCTGGGGCGGCCCCTGAGCAGAGGGGGGTGGAGTGATCGGGGAGGGGGAAGCCCGGCGCACCCCGGGGACCTGGCCCGCTTTCCCGAGCCCCAGAAACACCTGATCCCTCCGGAGACGGGCTCCTCGCACCGGCCCTCGCTCTCACAGCCCCTGTTGCTCCGGGCGCCCCAGCCCCATCCGGCACCGAGAACAGTCGGGGTCCCCCACCCCGCAGTGCTCAGAACCGCCCGTCTCGCAGGCGCAGGCTCACCCAGACCCAGTTGCCACCTCCCGTGTCCCTGGATGGCACCTGCCCCAGGGGACCCTGGGCTGTGGGGCTGAGTCACCGCTGGCCCCCCGCCAGGTGCTGCCTCAGAGCCCGGGGAGCCCGGGGTGGGGTGGGGTGGGGTGGGGTGGGGTGGGCACTGCTCAGGGCACGGGGCTGGGACGGGGCAGGGGGGGCTGGGACAGGGCAGGGGTGGGGGGGCTGGGCCAGGGCGGTGGGGGGACAGGACGAGGTGGGGGGAGAGGACACGGGGCTGGGCCAGGGCGGGGTGGGGGTGGGCCAGGGAACGGAGACACAGGCCCTTGCTCGTGGATCAGGAGGCTCGACACCACCAGCGCGGCAATACTCCACAAAGCATTTTGCAGATTCAGTTCGTCCCTGCAAGGACAGCCATGGCAGTTATGCAGATTCAGTTCGTCCCTGCCAGGACAGCCATGGCAGTTTTCAAAGAAGTAGGTCAAACACTCCTGAAACTCATATGGACCAGTAACCCCCGCAAAGAGCTGAAGCAACCCTGGTGGGGGGGGGAGGACGGGCGCCACCACCCTCCCCAGCCTCACGCCGTCCCTCAGAGCAGCGGGGGTCAAGCAGCACGGGGCTGGGACAAAGGCAGATCTGCAGACCAGTGGCAGAGAGCTGAGTACCCTAGCTCGGACCTCAAGTATGGCGTCACTTCATCTTTGATAAAAGAGCAAGAAATGTGAAGCAGAGAAATCGTCAACAAGTGATGCTGGGAAAACTGGACGTCACCTGCAAAATCACTCAGACCTCTGCCTAGCGCCAAGCACGAAAGTCAGGTCCAAGTGGACTAAAGACCCGACATCAGAGCTGAACCCATAGGTGCATGGAGGGAAACGTAGGCAGAACCCTCCGTGGTGCTGAAGCTGAAGCATCTCCAAGGATGGAACAGCACTGACCAAGCAAGGGGGGATAAGATAAACAAATGGGACTGCATCAAACCAAGGAGCTTCTGCACCTCCAAAGAAATGGTGACCAAGAGACAAAGACAGCCAACAGAAAGGGAAAAGTTATTTATTTACCCAATATTCATCAGATAAGGGATTAATATCCAAGATATACAAGCCACTGGTAGAACTTTACAAGTGAAAAAAAAATCCAACTCCATAAAAAGAAATTAAAAAATGGGGAGAAGAAATGAACAGAAACTTTCTCAAAGAAGAAATGCAAATGCCAAAAGGCACAAGAGAAAATGCTCTACATCACTAATCATCGGGGAGATGCAAATACAAACAGCAATGAGATGCCATCTCACACCACAGAGACTGGCACACTCCAGAAAGAACAAGAACAACCAGTGCTGGCGCGGATGCGGGGAGAGAGGGACTCTCCTTCACTGCTGGCGGGAATGCCGACTGGTCGAGCCTTTCTGGAAAACAATACAGGCATTCCTCAAAAAAACTAAGAATTGAGCTCCCATATGAGCCAAAAATACCACTTTTGAGATATCACTTCTGGGAATATACTCCAGGACCCAAAGCAACAGAAAAAACACCATCTGCACTCCTGTGTTCATTGAAGCACTGTTCACAACAGCCACAATCTGGAAACAGCCCGAGTGCACGACAACTTCTGGACAAGGAAACTCTGGTACATCTATACAGTGGAATACTATGCTGCCACCAGGAAAAACGAAGCCATGAAATTTGCTTATAAATGGACGGACACAGAGAGTATCATGCTGAGTGCAATGGGCCGAAGGAGAGGGACAGGGGTAGAGTATCTGCACTCGTGTGTGCGATATAAAAAACATAGCATGAGACTAGTACCCCAGGACAGTAGAAATGAGGGCGGGAGGACTGGCTCACAGTGGAAGCTTGTCATAGCTGAGGAGAAGGAGGGAGAGGGCAGTAGAACTGAGAATGCCCGTAAGGAGAGGGAGAGGGGGAGAGAGAGAGTGGAAGGGAGAAAGAGGGAGAGAGAAAGGGAAGAAGAGAGAGAGAGGGAAAGAGAGAGAGGGAGAGGGAGAGAGAGGAAAAGAGAGAGGGAGAGAGGGAGATGGAGAGAGAGGGAAAGAGGGAGGGAGAGAGGTGAGAGGTAGAAAGAGAGAGAGGAAGAGAGAGGGAGTGGGAGAGAGAGGGAGAGGGAGAGAGAGGGAGAGGGAGAGGGAGAAGGAGAGGAGAGATAGAGATAGAGGAAGGGAAAGGGAGAGGGAGAGAGAGGGAAAGAGAGAGAGGAAGAGAGGGAGAGGGAGGGAGAGGGAGAGAGAGGGAGAGAGAGGGAGAGAGGAAGAGAGAGGGAGAGAGGGAGAGAGAGGGAAAGAGGGAGAGGGAGAGAGAGGGAAAGAGAGAGGGAGAGAGGGAGAGGGAGAGGGAGAGATGGAGAGGGAGAGAGAGGGAAAGAGGGAAAGGGAGAGAGGAGAGAGGGAGAGAGAGGGAGAGAGGGAGAGGGAGAGGGAGAGAGGAGAGAGGGAGAGAGAGGGAGAGAGGGAGGGAGAGAGGGAGAGGGAGAGAGAGGGAAAGAGAGGGAGAGAGGAGAGAGGGAGAGAGAGGGAGAGAGGGAGGGAGAGAGGGAGAGGGAGAGAGAGGGAAAGAGAGAGGAAGAGAGGGTGAGAGGGAGGGAGAGAGGTGCCTGTCATAGCGGCAGACTGGGAAGGTGACGGGGACACTGGAGTTGGGACGTTGTGTGACGGGAACCCGCTCCCGAGCGTCTCTGTAACTGTCGTGGTTGTCTGACTCTGGGGAGTGGCAGTCTGGCAGGAGCCCGCGGCCCTGGCTCTTCCCCACAGTCTGGGCAGCTTTTCTCAGTGACTTTCTCCCCCGCGTGTCCGTCTGAAGGTATCAAACGCTTCCTCCCTCCCGCCTGCCCCCCTCCGTAAGCGCAGCGACCCAGGATTAATAATCCGGCTGAGGGGAAAGTAATAAAGAGGAGGAAATTAAAAGGACCCAGTGAGGCCCCGCAGACTTTAGCCGCGAGGAAAAGGACCGTCTCTCTGGACCCTGGATGGGCCCCGGGCCCACGGCGCGTGGGGGGTTCCCGGCGGGGCACAGGACCCGGGACAGGAGCTCTGCTGCCAAGGGGTCTCGCTAGCCCCAGGAGGGCTCGGCAGCCCATACGCCCCCTCCGACCAGCTCGGGACTGACTCACCCCCTCCTGAGTGAGCTCTGAGCCTCAGTTTCCCCAGAACAAATCCTCCACGATGGTCTCCAAGGCGGCTGGACAGATGAGGGTGAGTCTGGCCCCGCCAACAGGCCTGAGGCCTCAGCAAACGCTCCAGGCCAACGGGGGTCTCAACCTCAGGCCAGCCCAGCCTGACGGCCCCTTAAGTAACGGCCGCGCCCGGGGCTGTGGTGGTGCTGAGCTGGCGGGAGCAGTCGGTGTCGTGTCCCCCGGGGAGGGCTCTGGGGCGGGATAGCAGGTCGGGCCGCCCTGGAGGGGCAGGACCTGGGGCCCAGGGGGCGCTGAGGCGGTGCTCGGCCGGGGTCATGGCCAGGGCAGTGCCTGCTGCACGAGTGCCCTGTGCCTGGCGTGTGCTTGGCATGCGCCTGGCGTGTGCCTGTGTGTGGTCAGGCGGGCACGTGGCAGGCGTGTGCTGGGCGTGCGTGCCGGGAGCCGGGTGCTCTGTCTCTGCAGAGCCGGACACCCTGAGCCGCGTTCACCCCAAACTCCCCAGCCCCCGGCTGCCCCTCCCGGTGCCCTGGGCCGTGACAGTCACACGCTGGGCAAGGTGGCTCCAGGAGCCCCAGTGTGCTCACCCGAGACTCTGAGGCACGGTCGCCTCCCACAGCCCGTTCTCAGACACGCCTGCAAGGAGTCGGGGCCAGAGCTGCTCAGAGGGTGGGAGAGCGAGGACGCGCCCTCGGTCACGCCCTTGTCAGTCTCCCACAGCCCCCCCCTGCGCGGGCCGCCGTCCCAGCTGCGAGCAGGCAGTGTCCCTTGAGCTGGACCGTGGGGCCCGGCCAGGCTGAGGCCTCCGTCACTGGACACTCGGCTGCGAGCCCGTGTTACACAGGGAGGAGCTCGTTCATTTGGGTAAGTGTTTGCTGCTGTGATCATCTGCCTGCCCTGGGCTCCTGGGGGCAAAGGCAGTGAGCTCGGGGGGGAGGGCAGGGCCGGGGGCAGGGCCAGGGGGCCGCAGCGGGAGAGGGTCAGTTTCCTCATCCCCAACCCAGCACAAGGGCACCACACACACACACACACACACACACACACACACACACACATACACACTCGGGCACACACACGCACACACACACACTCGTGCACACACTCTCGCACGCACACACACACACACATACACACACGCACACACACACTTGCACACACACTCGCGCACACACACATGCACACACATACACACACACGCACACACATGCACACACACGCACACACACCTGCCTCCCTCCCGCTGTGGCCTCTGGAGCGGGGCTGCTGGGAGGGGGGGACGCGGGTCGCCCCGCAGAGCCGGGGCCGCTCTCCCCGCAAGGCGCCCGAGCCCAGCCGTGGGATTGGCCGGGCCCGAGCCCGGGGACACGCAGGCTGGTTTTCCTCGAGATGATCGGTCAGTGCTTGCCACATGCCGGTGAGGGGGTTAGAGGCCAGCGAGGGGGCAGGGCCAGGCAACCAGCCCCGCCGGGTCCCCAGCCCTGGGCGCCCGGCGAGTGCCCACGTGGCAGGTCCAGCTGCACTGATGCCCGTTGGCCAGAAGCCCCTGGGAGGGCCCTGCGCCTCGGCCACCCTCGAGGATCGGGGGTGCCACTCCTGCCCCTGACCTGTGGGGTTCTCGTCCCTCGCCCCTGAGTAGGTCTTAACTAACCAAAGCCGAATCCCACCCTCCAACCATAGGAGGGGGAAGCACGGGAGTAGGAGTAGGAGGGAGTGGGGCGCAGTCCTGGCTTCTGACATGCACGCACGCTGGCACACACATAGGCACATGCATGAGAGCACACACATACCTGCAAGCACACACATGTGCACACATGCATGTGAGCACATGCACGTGTACACACATGCATACGCACAAGCATGAGCACACATGTGCACATAAGCACACACATGCATGAGAGCATATATGTACATGCAAGCACACATATGTGTGCACATGTGAGCACATGTGTGCGTACACACATGTATGCACACATGCACGTGCACAAGCACATGAGCACACATGTGCACATAAGCACACATATGTGCGTATGCATGCACATACATGCACATGCAATACACATGTGAGAGAGCACACATGCACACGTGTGTCAGCACACACATCCATGCGATCACACACATGTGAGCCTATACACACATGCGCAAACACACACGCTCATTCTCCCACTTCCGCAGTCACACTCTTGGCAGAGCAGACCCGGGCAGGGTGGGCCAAGGTGCCGCCTTGAGACGGGTTCTCAGCCTGAGTGGGTGTGTGAGAGACCGTGAGGAAGGAAGCGCCTGGCAGGGCCCTGGCGCCCTGAGCACGGGGACGGCCGGGGTCAGCTCGGGGCGTTGCTGTTGCCTCACGTAAAGGAGGCCACTTTCCAGGCCGCACTGAGCTTACTTGCTGTCTGGGGGCCACACCTGTGGTGCTCAGGACTCACTCCCGGCTCTTCACTCGGGGGCCCCTCCCAGGGTGCGGGAGTCAAGCTAGTGAGCAGCGTCCAAGGCAGAGCCCACCTGCCGGACCCTTGCTCTGGCCCCAAGCCATTGCTTCAGAGGACGGGGCAAGCCAAGCGAACTTGAGGGTCTCGGGACTAGAGGCGTGATGCAGGAACTGGGAAACCCCAATATTCCCTCTGGGCAAGACAGTGCCAGGTATGGCATGAATAATTTTCTGTTAGCTAAATCTCTGGGTCACTGTATCACTGTCGTCCCGTTGCTCATCGATTTGCTCGAGCGGGCACCAGTAAGTCTCCATTGTGAGGCTTGTTGTTACTGTTTTTGGCATATCGAATACACCACAGGGAGCTTGCCAGGCTCTGTTGTGCGGGCGGATACTCTCGGTAGCTTGCCAGGCTCTCCGAGAGGGACGGAGGAATCGAACCCGGGTCGGCTGCATGCAAGGCAAACGCCCCACCCAATGTGCTATCACTCCAGCCCTAGCTAAATAATACAAACAGAAATATCTCAGCAAGGAAAATAAAAAGTGATGCTACTTCATAATATATATATATACATGTATATATGTATATATAGCCTATGGTAAGTTTTAAATTTAAGACGCAAAAATGTCCATTACAGATTCACAAGAATCTTCTCAAATAAGGATGAATGTGGAAACTTCCAAATGGTAGAATGCTAAGCGAGTTGTCAGCAGGGTTTAGTGGGAACAAAAATAGGCAAAAGGAAACAAAATTGGTACAAAAAGAATATTGGAACCAGCAAAAAAAGTTTGCTGTTCTAGTGAAAGGGTGGCATCAGGAGGGGCCTTGTGAGGGGGCCACAGAGCACGGCAGCATGCGAGCCAGGATACGGTAGAGAGAGACGGTACATGGCAGGTGTGTGTTCACAGCAGTGTGTGTACACAGCAGTATGTGTTCACGGCAGTGTGTGTGCCAGTGTGTGTGACACGGTAGAGAGAGAGGGTACATGGCAGGTGTGTGTACACGGCAGTGTGTGTACACGGCAGTGTGTGTACACAGCAGCATGTATGTACACAGCAGTATGTGTTAACGGCAGTGTGTGTGCCAGTGTGTGTGACATGGTAGGGAGAGGTGGTACATGGCAGCATGTGTGTTCACGGCAGCGTGTGTGTACACGGTGGTAGGGGTGGGGGTACATGGCAGCGTGTGTGACGTGACCATCTGTGCACTCCCACGAGCGCCCCCCTTGTTCGTGCAGCCCCGTGAATCCCACTCGTGCTCCTGTCCCAGGCCATGCTCGCCGGGTTCTGAGTGAAGCCCCCACGGGAAGGGGAGCCTCCCCCCCCTCGTCAGCGCGGCTCACGTGTGACACCGTCTGCACCCAGGAGCTCGGGCTGCTCCGCCACGTCCGTGTCGCCGGGAGGCTGGACCCGCCGGGGATTCTGGGGCCGCGGTTTCCCCTCGAGGCCCCTCCCAGCCCGGAACAAGCCTGAAAGGTGCGTCTCTGCGGCGTCCACTCCGGGTCCTCTGGCTCGGCGCCCAGCAGCCTCCTGTGCTTGGTCTGGAGGCCCAGGGCGGGTCACTCTGCGGGGCCTCGGGGGAGGGGAAGGCTGGGAGGCTGCGCAGACGGGACGGCTGGAGGCACAGGGCGGCCGAGTCGCGCCAGCTCAAGTCCCGGGGCAGCCGGGCAGACCCAGCCCCTGCAGACAGATGGACGCACCAGGCTGAGATGTTGTCTCCACTGGCCCAGGAGAAGACCCGAGACCGTCCTTCCGCCTCGCGGGACCCCAGACCATCCTCCCTCCCCCGACCTGGGGCTCTGCCGGCTCTTGTAGTGGGCGGCCCAGGCTGTGGCCGGGAGAACTCGGACTAGAACCACCAGCGGGACCCCAGGAGGCCTGGACCCTCGTCAGGCGGCCGAAGGACTTTCACCGTGACCTTGACCGGTGAGCTTTAAGCCACGGGACCCCCACTGCGCGAGCTAAGGGAGGGGCTCACGCAGAGGAAAGAACGGGAGGCTGCAAGATAACTGATAAATTCAGGCCAGGTGACAGGGCAGTAGGGCATTTGCCTGGCACACAGCCAATCTGGATCCAATCCCCGGCACCCCAGATGGTCCCCTGAGCACTGCCAGGCGTGATCTCTGAGCACAGAGCCAGGGGTTAGCCCTGAGCACTGAACCAGGAGTCAGCCCTGAGCACTGAGCCATGAGCAGCCCCTGAGCACCACCAGGCGTGGCCCCAAAAAGCAAAGCAAACGCCAGCTGACCACCCCCCACTCAGCAGGCAGCACCGGCCCTCCAACCCGCACGGAGGGCCCAGCCCACGGGGAGTGTCCCCCGCCCGGGGCTGCGCGGGTGACTCCACACGCACTCAGGCTCCGGGGCTCCAAGAACTCGAGCCTGTGAAGGCAGACGCGGATGCCGACATTACCCGGGCACGCGCGCCTGCCGCCTCTGCTCTTCCTGCCCCAAACAGCACCTTGCTGGGCCCCGCGTCACTTCCTGCCCTTGGATGTCAGTGTCGATGTTTCCGCTTTCTCTGACCCTATTTGACGCTCCATGATCAGCTAGGTTGGCCACCACAGTAGAAGTTGTTTCCGGTGGTCAGGACCCCCACAGCCCCCCCCCGCTGTCCTTCCTCCGCCAACGCCCCAGCCTGCCGCCTCCCAGCCACGCCCTCAGCGGCACCGACCGGCTTCATGCTGCCTGTGACGACACGTGTCCCGCGATGGTCGCTCAGTGCTCGTGGGGCCGTCTGAGCCCGGGGGTCCCACCCTGCCCCCGCCTCACTCCTTCCTGAGCCCTGGGCCCCTTCCCCCAGCCCCGTCCGAGGGATGCTGGCCCGCAGGTCAGTGCCATGGAGGCCGCGATTCTCCTCGCGACTCCCCTGGGCCCGGCGTGGGGCGTCCCCCTGTCCCCGGCCCTCCCCCGCGTTCCCTCACCGGGGTCCCTCACTCCTGGCCTGCTCGCGGGCTCGCGGGCACGCTCTGTGGCTGTGAAGGTCTCTGCCCTCCGACCCCTTCCTGCCACTGACTTGGCCCTGGATCGCATCAATCAGGCCGCGACACCCGGCACGTCCCCCCACGGGGCCCTGTCCTACTTGATACTTGGTGATCGCCAGGAAATCCACAGCCCACTCCCACTCCCTGCCAGTGGCCCTTGGGCTGCTCCCAGCTCCGGGACACTGTTGCCAGTGTCACAGTGGACAGAGGGGCTGCAGTGGACAGAGGCATCCCAGCAGTGCCGCAGTGGACAGAGACGTCCGAGCAGTCCTGCAGTGGACAGAGGCGTCCGGGCAGTCCTGCAGTGGACAGGGGCGTCCGGGAAGTCCTGCAGTGGACAGACGTCCGAGCAGTGCCGCAGTGGACAGAGGCGTCCGGGCAGTCCTGCAGTGGACAGACGTCTGAGCAGTCCTGCAGTGGACAGGGGCGTCCGAGCAGTGCCGCAGTGGACAGAGGCATCCGAGCAGTCCTGCAGTGGACAGAGGCGTCCGAGCAGTCCTGCAGTGGACAGGGGCATCCGAGCAGTCCTGCAGTGGACAGAGACGTCTGAGTAGTCCTGCAGTGGACAGAGGCGTCCGGGCAGTCCTGCAGTGGACAGACATCCGAGCAGTCCTGCAGTGGACAGAGGCGTCCGAGCAGTGCCGCAGTGGACAGAGGCGTCCAGGCAGTCCTGCAGTGGACAGGGGCGTCCGGGCAGTCCTGCAGTGGACAGGGGCATCCGGGCAGTCCTGCCGTGGACAGAGGCGTCCAAGCAGTGCCGCAGTGGACAGACGTCCGAGCAGTCCTACAGTGGACAGAGGCGTCCGAGCAGTCCTGCAGTGAACAGACGTCCGAGCAGTCCTGCAGTGGACAGAGGCGTCCGAGCAGTCCTGCAGTGGACAGGGGCGTCCGAGCAGTCCTGCAGTGGACAGGGGCGTCCGGGCAGTCCTGCAGTGGACAGACGTCTGAGCAGTCCTGCAGTGGACAGGGGCGTCCGAGCAGTCCTGCAGTGGACAGAGGCGTCCGGATAGTCCTGCAGTGGACAGGGGTGTCCGAGCAGTCCTGCAGTGGACAGAGACGTCTGAGCAGCTCTCCAGCACCAACACGTGTCCAGAGGGGCAGCGTGCTGCGGCTGGTGTGGCCGTGCAGCAGGTGGGGCATGTGCCAGGTCCCCGACTGACACAGCCCCCCCATGCCCGGGTGAGCCACAGAAACCCACCACTTCTGGGCCCGAGGCGGTGCCCGGGGCAGCTTCTCGGGGGGCCCTTCTCGGGGGGCCGCAGACTCCTCAGAGGCCTCAGAGCCTGGGGGATCCTTCTTGCAGAGACCGCCCCACCCGCCCTGTTAGCTGACCTGGGGCGCCAGTACGTGGACGGGCACACTCGGGCCAGAGTGGGGGTGTGTCCTGCACGTCTGAAGGTGCATCTGAGAGCATGCGTGTCAGTGTGCATGAGTGTGTGTATCTGTGTGAGCGCACATGTGATGTGTGTCTGCGTCTGTGCGTGCGTGCCTCTTGCAAATGTGCACATATGTGGATGAGAGTCCATGCGTGTGCTTTGAGAAATATGCGTGAGTGTGGGCGTGTGCGAGTGTGCGTGCACATATGTGTGTATGGGTGTGACTGCGTGTGTGGGACCGTGTGTCTGTGCCTGTATGGGCTGTGTGTGAGGGAGGATGGCGCCCTGCCCCCCCCATCCCTGCCCGCCCCTGCCCGCCACACGCCCAATTCTGTGGACTGTGCTGCCCTCTGGTGGCGACATGGGGAAGGCCGTGCGCTGGGCCTGCAGGCTGGACGAAGGTGCAGGACACAGGTGGGGGGTCCCCAGCGGCCACCCCTCCCCGTTCCCTGTCCCCAGCCAAGGGCCAGACTTTGGGGAGCCCAGGCACCCCGGCACAGGCTGTGTTCCAGGAGCGTCACTCAGACCCCCGGGGCCCGGGGAAGGTCCACTCAGACCCCAAACATGCCCCGACACCCCAGGGGGCATGGGTCCACGTGCCTGGGCAGCGGCTGCACGACTGGCCACCGGGACCCCACAGGGCAAGGTCCTGATCGGCTCCTTCAGAAAGTGCAGCCCCAGAGGGGGCGGCTGAGGCCCGGGGCGGTGTGGAGCCGTGTGCAGAGGGAGCCCGGGGCAGTGTGGGGCCGTGTGCAGAGGGGGCGGTTGTGGGGAGTCGGGCGGCCCTGGCTCCTGCGGGGCTGCCCCACTGTGCCAGGCCCGTCTGTTCTCAGCGCCCTCTCCGCCTCCCCCTGGTTTCACTGTCTGAACTCTGGGGCCCTCCTTGACCCCCCGGGGCAGCGTCCACTCTGGCCTCGGCCCTTTGGACACGGCTGTTTGTCTGTCAGGTGGTCCAGCTCTTGGTCAGTTCTGACCCGACGGTGCCCCTGGCCGGGCTGGCCGTGGCTTAGAGCTCCCTTGCCTGGACACTTCCCGAGCGGCAGTGACCCCCTCTGCCCGGCCAGCTCCGCTTCTCGCTCTGGAAAGGGGCCCAGGCGGAGAGGGCGGGGGCCGGCCAGGCGGGGCTTCGGGGGGGGGGCGGCAGGTCCATTCAGAGTCCCTCGGGGGGACCCGGGGCTCTGCCACCCACTGCTGAGGACGCACCCGGCGAGCGAGCGCAGGACACGGGCACCAGCAAACCCCGCCCCTGGCTCCCGCAGCCCCGCTCACACAGCCGTGACCCAAAGTCCCCCGGGAACGGTTGTGCTGGACACAGCTGGGCCCGGCCCGGCCATGGCAGGGCCGAGCCTTCCCGCAGGAGGGCAGCCGGCACCGAGCATAGCTCAGGGTCCTGGCAGGTGCCGGGTAAGACGGGCACGGGGGGGCCTTGGATGGGGTGGACACGTCTTTGCACGGGGTGGAGGACTGAGGGGCCTGGCACCCATGGAACTATTCACTCCCAAAGGGCGGGTCATGTTCTAGAAACTTCCGTTAGAAACACCTTTAATGGATCACAGGTCTATGGGGTAACGCATAAAACTGGGGGGCTCTCTGGCGGAAACACAGCACCTCAGGGCCCAGGGTCAGAGCACTTCCGCAGGAGCAGATGCAACTCGCGGGAGGAAGTGACGTCACCCAAGGGTGGCTGAGCCGCGTGCCTGCAGTCCGCCGAGGGCGAGCAGCGCTGAGCAGGAGGGCTCGGGACGGGCAAAGGCTCACCGCAGGCTCACCTCAGGCGGGGAGGCTGCCAGAGGACACGGCCACGCCCCAGGTGGCACCCACTCCCACGGCCTCACTCGGCTGAGGTACCCAGGGGACAGGCTGCGGGCACGGGCTTTTGGTCACCCTGGGGACAGTGTTCCTCAGAGACAGGCCTCGGGTCACCCCGGGGCCCCCTCAGACACGGCCTCTGTCAAGGGAAACTGCCTCTTCCAGGTCACCATGGGAACACGATCAGCGGGCACAGCCAGGGAAGCGGCGGATGGACGTGATTGACAGCACGCTTAGGGTGGGAGGGCCACGTGGAACTCTCCAGAATGCTCCCTGGGCCAGCCACGCCCCTGGCCAGCAGATGGGCTTTGAAGACAGAAGCCGAGCGCTGCGTTCGCAGCAAGAGAAGCAAGGGCCCGGGAATGCGCGTGGGGTGGACCTCCCGGCGCTCCCTGGCACCTGCCCGGAGCGACGGTCCGGGCACCGCCACACCTCGTCAGGAGCCGCCTGCACAGCAGGCAGCACAGCCCAGCTCGGCCCGCGCACCGTGGCAGGGGAAGCTCCCTCTCCACATCGCCCCCTCGCAGGGGGAGCCCAGGGTCCTCGCACGGGCTCGCAGGACAGCCCTGCTCGGCACTGGCTCCCGCGTGGCAGGACACGGAGCTCCTGGCACCCTGCAGCCCGCTCGCTCAGACCACGTGGCCACGGGAGCCACAGCTGGGCCTGCCCCTCCTGTCCAGCTTCCCGATAGCCCGCCCCAGCCCGGTGGGACCCCAGGGGCCCATCTTCACCCCCATGTCTGTGTGCGGCTCATCTGGGAACCCTGACTCTGAGGAGTGGACAGAAGGACAGACGGACTGGGCAGATGGGGGCAGGGATGAACAGATTGGTGGATGGATGGATGGATGGATGGATGGATGGATGGATGGATGGATGGATGGATGGATGGATGGATGGATGGATGGATGGATGGATGGATGGATGGAATGATGGATGGGTGGGTGGATGGATGGATGGATGGATGGATGGATGGATGGATGGATGGATGGATGGATGGATGGATGGATGGATGGATGGGTGGATGGATGGATGGATGGATGGATGGATGGATGGATGGATGGATGAGTGGATGGGTGGATGGATGGATGGATGGATGGATGGATGGATGGATGGATGGATGGAATGATGGATGGGTGAATGGATGGATGGATGGGTGGGTGGATGGGTGGATGGATGGATGGATGGATGGATGGACGAGTAGATGAAGGGATGGATGGACAGATGGACGGATGGATGGACGGTAGATGGACAGATGAATGGATGGACAAACAGATGGACGAAAGGGTATTTATACAGGTGGACACAGGTGATGGATTGATGTGTGTACAAACTGGAGTGGATGGAAGGGTGGACTGGATGGTGGAATGATGGATGGGTAGATTCACATATGGCGGATGAGCAGATGGACAGAGGGACAGATGGACAGACTAGGTAGAGAGTGGATGCATGGGTGGGAGGGTGAGTGGGTGGGCAGGTGGACGGATGTGCGAATGGATTTATATATGGACGGATGGGCACAGACTGATGTACAGGTTGGATAGGGTAAGCGTCGGATGGACAGACGAGCAGACAGACGGGAGAGGAGGATCTTCCCTCGTAGCTGCGATGTTCACACCCTCTGGGAAGAACTACAAAGTTTGATCTAAGGCACGCAAAGCTTGTCACTTTATTCGCAGCTGGTGTGGTGACTGCTGTGATGCTTCTGTGGCAACACTGGCAACAAACTCATCCAAGCCTCCTTTTTATACAAATAGTTTTATTACAAATTTGCATTTTTTAAAGAAATACACATTTAAGGAAATTACAGAAAAGGCCTTAGTAGTCTTTAAAATATTTTGGAGACTTTTAGTGAAATGTCGTTTCAGGCATAGTGGTCCAATTCTGCTCTCCTGAGACCCACGCGTCCCGCCGACGTCTGCACATGGCCCTGGGAGGCCACGGGAGCCGCTGCACGCGTCATGGGGACGCCACCGACGTCCGCCAAGCTGTTTCCCACCTGGCCGAGAGGAGGGGCCCGACCGTGACGGCCTTTCCAGGGCGGCGCTCGAGAAGTCAAGTCATTCAGTTTGTGGTGAGTGTGTAAACCCTGACGATATACAGGATAAAGCAACCCCCGGGACGTGGCTGTGCCGGGGCAGCACCGCTGGCAGAGCCTGGTTTGGGCAAGACACGGTGTTCGGCCGGGAGGCGAACAAGGACAACCGATGCTTCCCGTGGTGAAGCCCAGAGCTGGGATCCCAGGACAGCGGGAGAGTCTGTCGGCTCTACTGCAGAGGGGGGACAAAACGGAGACTTGCCCTGTCTGATTGCTGGAACCTATATAAATTACTAAAAATATATATATATACTTCATTCCTGCCTACTTTTGGACCATGTTCATTCCACAGTAAAATTGTGATTTCTGCAGAAGCAGCGACCTAGTACCACACAGAGCAGAGAGACCGAGACTCAGAGTGGGGGGAGCCAAGACGAGGCCGCAGGCCCCGCCCCCCCTGGAGGTCCGAACACTGTTTTGCGTCACGATCGTGTGGACAGACCGAGGGAGACCTGGGCTGGGAACAGCGAGACAGCGCTAGGAACAGACATTTCCTCTGGGATGACAAACTCGTCTACTATAATACAAGGTGGGGGGCGGCGGAGGGCCGCCCCCCTAGCACCCTTTGGCGTCGATGGATTCTCGGGACACGTCGGCGGTCAGGAGAGTCCCCACAAGTGCCGGCCTATGCCACTACGGAAAGCGAGTCTGCCCGTCCCCGCAGGAGAGGCAGGAAGCGGGGTGTTAGTCAGGCGGGTCCCCAGGAGGCCCTCGGCGGCTTCTGGCGGACGGTGAGGTACATGGCTATATGGGGCGGGCGGCTGTCGGGACGGGGCTAGCACCATGGAGGGGCGGCGGCGGCGCGCTAAGTCCTCCTCATGCACACTTGGCAGCGGCTCACGTGCGTGCGCAGCTCCCCGGCCTTCAGCGTGGACGGCGTGGGCTTCCTGGGGGGCGGGGGGCAGAGCCCGGTCAGCCCCGGGCGTCCCAGGAGGGAGAGGCCCGCCCCGCGCTGCCCCAGGGGACGCCGGGACTCACTTGAACATCTCGCTCCGCTCGACAGTGGCGAGCCAGAAGCTGTAAGCGTTGGCGTAGTAGTTGCAGGTGCCTCGGCCGTGGCACTCGATGAAGGGAGCACTGCGGAACTCCTCTAGGCAGGAGCCGGGCGACGCCAGGGCCTGGCCGGAGCCCTCGGCGCCCGCGCTGGTGTGCTGCGGTCAGAGGGGCGGCTCAGGGCGTGCCGGGGGGCCGTGCAGAGCAAACACCGGCAGGCAGGAGCACACGGAGGGGGCGGGGCCGAGCGGGGGAGGGAGGCACCAGGCCCCGGCCGTGGGTCGCGTGGGTCAGAGGGCCCTAGCGGCCAGGGCCAGGGCCAGACGTGAAGGGACACAGGAGGCCAGGACGAGGCTGTGGCCCGCACGCTAGGACGAGGTCAGTGTCCGGACACTGGGCCGGCCGCCGCCTGCCCCCGGCGCTTACCATGACGAAGGAGTAGCCGATCCAGAGCGACGACCAGCCGTTGGGGCACTGTGGGATCTGGATGGTCTGGCTGTGCACCGCCATCACCATGGCCGGCGCCTCACACACCGCACACCTGCGGGCGGACGGACGGACAGACGTGAGCCCCGGCAGGCGGGCGGACACGAGCCCCCCAGACACGGGACAGAGAGAGAGCGCAGGGGACGGAGCTGGCACTGCACAGGGACAGGCAGGAGCAGCCCGGGGACACTGCAAAGGGCGGAGCTGCGACATCTGTCACCCACAGGCACGGGACCTTCCACTGAGACGTATCGCTCCCCCGCCCCGCCCGCACCCCGACCCGCAGCAGCCCACCCTGCAGACCCCAACCCCCCACAGACCCCACAGGCCCCCACAAAACCCCCACAGATTCCCCAGACCTCCCCCAATCCCCACTGTACAGCGGCCCCCGGCGGCCGGGACAAACAGGGTCTCTAGAAGTGCCTGGGGGCCGGGAAAGTGAGCACACCCCCCGCCCGCCTGGACTGTGAGGCCCGGGGGAGCAGCGAGAAACGGTCATTTCTACCTGGCGTCCGAGGGCAGCTGGGAGAAACAAGAGCTGGTTAATTCCCCGCCCCGATGCCACCCGGGTCTGACCCAGGGCCGGCCACGCCCACTGGCGAGCAGAGAGCGGGTCCTGCCCGCCCGGCCACTGTGGCACGGGGGGCCCTGGCATCCCTGAGGGTCACCCCAGAGGCGCCTCAGACTCGGCCCGTGTCCGCCAGTTCTCTAGCCGCAGCGGCAGCATTCAGGGCTGGGGCCTCTGTGTGCGGGCAGTCGGGGGGCCCCGCGGAGCTCAGGGCCCTGTGCTCCAGAACCACTCCCGGTGGGCTGGGGGGACCCCACGGGGGGCCGGAGCATGCCGGCCAGCACCCCCCGGGGCCGGCCGGGCACCTCGGGGCTGCAGCCCCGCGAGAAGCGCACCTGCTGATGAAGGGCCGGATGGCGTCCCCGGTGACGGGCGCCATGGACATGGGCATGGGCTCGGGCGTGGACAGCCAGTAGGAGTAGTCGTTGCGCGAGGCGAAGTTGCAGACGTTGTTGATGTTGCAGAAGAGGAAGGGCATGGTGCTGAACTTACGCAGGCAGCTGCCGGCCGTGCCTGCGGGGGCGGGGCGCACGCTCAGGCCACGCCCCGCTCGGGCCACGCCCCGCTCGGGCCACGCCCCACTCAGGCCCCGCCCCGCCCACGCCCCGTTCAGGACATGCCCGCTCAGACCACGCCCCGCTCAGACCGCACCACGCCCAGGCCACGCCACGCTGCCCGCATGGGCACGCCCCGCCCAGCACCCGCACCGAGGCTGACCCACGTGAGGGGGACACGGGGCCTGGGCTTCCCGCCCTCCTCCCGAGGTCCCGCCGCCCGCGCCCGCCACGGCCCCAGCGCCTCACCCAGGTCCTGGCCGTGTGCCCGCTCGTTGCCCTGCACGTAGAGCAGGGAGTAGCCGTGGTACAGGACCTTGGTGCCCGGCGGACACTGCGGGTCGTCCACGGTCTGACTGTGTCTGGTCACCAGGAAGCCGTGGTCCACCGACGGGGTCCCTGGGGGGCCCATGGAGCCCGGCAGCCCGTCGGGGCCTGGTGGGCCCGGAAAGCCTCGAGGACCTGGGGGCAGAAGAGGGGTCAGTGGCCCGGTTCCCGAGCAACGGGTCCTCCTGGGGGCACCCAGCCCCTGGGGCCCACCCAGAGCTCGGGCCGTGAGTGTCCCCAAGTCAGAAGCACAAGCAGGGGTCTGGGCTGGGGCCCCACGTGGGCCGTCCAGGGCACGGGCATGTCCTTGGCTGCGTGCAGTGACCCCTGGAGCCCCATGCCCACCGTGCAGGCAGCTTTCCCCGCGGTGGACAGACCCCTGCAGACAGCGGGGCCCCTGGGGCCACTGTCCCTCAGAGCACGCCCAGCCGGCTACTCAGGACACCCGCCCGGCAGCGGGGACCTACCCATCGGCCCAAACGGGCCGGTCTCTCCTTTCTGGCCGGGGGCACCATCGAAGCCGGGAGCGCCTGGAGGTCCGGGCAAGCCAGTGGAGCCGGTCACACCTGCGGGGAGAGGACGTGATGGCCACGAGCAGGACAGGCCTCTGCCCTGTAGGGGAAGGACCCAGGCCCGGACCCCCGCGTTTCAGGCCTGAAGGTCGGCGGGCTGCATCTGCCCCCGGCACCGCCTCAACCCGACCACGCGCCTGCCCTGCCCCGGTAGGGAGTGTGGGAGACCGAGGTCAGCAGATCTGCCGGCGGGGAGTGCTTCTGGCGACTGTCACCAGCACCGGCTCCTGCCCTTCTAGAACATTCTCCCCAGCTCCTATTTTTCTGGAACATTCTCCCCGGTTCCTGCCATTCTAAAACATTCTCCCCTGCTCCTGCCCTTCTAGAACATTCTCCCCAGCTCCTGCCATTCTAGAACATTCTCCCCAGCTCCTGCCCTTCTAGAACATTCTCCCCAGCTCCTGCCATTCTAGAACATTCTCCCAGGTTCCTGCCATCCTAGAACATTCCCCCTGGCTCCTGCTGTTTTAGTTCTCCCCACCCTGCTGCTGGGGCCAGTGGCTCCAGAGGGGACACCCATGTGCTGAGCCCACAGCCTCGGGCTCCTCCTGCATTTTGTTCTGGCTTTTCTGGCCCAGGAAAACTCCCTTTGGTTTGGTTGATGCCGTGAAGGAGGCCCACAGGGTCACCACCCAGAACCAATGCAAATAGGCAGCTACTCCTCCCTGCTGCCACGCCCCTGCACAGCTGGCACCCTCACCCCACACCCCTGCACAGTCTGAACCCCCTCACCCACACCCCTACACGGTCTGAACCCCCTTCGCCCCACACCCCTGCACAGTCTGAACCCCCTCACCCCACACCCCTGCACAGTCTGAACCCCCTCACCCACACCCCTACACAGTCTGAACCCCCTCACCCCACACCCTGCACAGTCTGAACCCCTCACCCCACACCCCTGCACAGTCTGAACCCCCTCACCCCACACCCCTGCACAGTCTGAACCCCCTTACCCCACACCCCTGCGCAGTCTGAACCCCTTCACCCCACAAACCCTGTGCAGTCTGAACCCCCTCACCCCACAGCCCTGCACAGTCTGAACCCCCTCACCCCACACCCCTGCAGAGCTGGCACCCTCACCCCACACCCCTGAGCGGTCCAAGCATCCTGACCCCCACAATCCTGCACAATCACCCCCTCATCCCTGCACCAATGCCTAATCTGAGCATGCTCATGCCACGCCCTGCACCCCTACTCAGTCTGAGCACCCTCCCCCCGCCCCCTCGAAGTCGGAGCACACTCACCTTGCTGTCCTTTGGGGCCGGGAGGACCCTGGAGCCCTTTCAGGCCGGCAGGACCCTCAGGGCCAGGGAGGCCGGGCTCCCCCTTGATGATGTCGTAGGGGCCGGGGGGGCCGGGGGGGCCGGGGAGACCTGCGGGCAGGAGGACGTGGCTTCAGTCTCCCACGCGGCAGCCTGGCCACTGGGCCCCGAGCTCGCCGGGCCAGAACAGGTCAGCACTGTGACCACACTCAGCAACCACCACACACAATCACACACACACACTGACACACGCACTCACACACACTCACATACACTCACACACACACACTCAGACACACGCACTGACACACTCTCACACTCACACACTCAGACACATGTACTCACAGACACTCACATATGCACTCACACACCCCACACACTCGACCCCAGCCCATGGGCCCTGCGTGCCCTGCGGGTGTCTGCAGGGAGGAGACCGCCCGCCCACCCACTCCGGCCTGGAGCTCACCCAGGCCACCCCTCCCTCTGGGACCCCTACTGCCCCGCAAAGTCTCCCACCTTTGGCGCCAGGGTAGCCTTGATCTCCGGGGTCGCCCTTCACTCCCTGCAGGCCGGGCAGCCCCTTCTGACCTGGACGGGAGAGAGCAGGACGCGGGTTGGAGAGAACCCACACAGCGGCCACGTGTGGGCTCGTCTGCACACACGGACAGGCCTGCGGGCCTGCGTGTGGCGTGCACACGCGTGTGGCATGCAGGAGACGTGTTTGGGGGTCGGCAGTGGAAATGTGGGATCCCCCTCCAGGAGCAGGTGCTGGCTGTGCGGCTGAGCGCTGGGCGTCCATGTAGACATGTGCGCACATGTGTGCGCGTGTGAGTGCCATGTGTGTGCCGGGGGCCGGGTCCAGCGGCAGCTGCTCTTACCTTGGAACCCCGGGACACCGGGAGGCCCGACGTCCCCCTTGGAGCCGGTCAGCCCTGGAGCTCCGCCGATGCCCTGACACAGGAGAAGGACGCGCAGTCGCCCACGGGGCCTGCGGCCGGGAGGTCCTCCGCACCCCCCCGCTCCCCCTCTGCTCCCCCTTCTCCCCCCTCCCCCCGCTCCCCCTCTGCTCCCCCGATCCCCCCCACTCCTCCCTGTGCAGCCAAAGGTGTGTGTTTCGTTTATTGGGGGGTGGGGGTGGGGCCACACCGAGCGTGGTTACTCCTGGTTCTGTGCTCGGGGATGGCTCCTGGCAGGGCTCGGGTCCCTCTGTGGCGCCAGGGATCGAGCCCGGGGTGGCTGTGTGCGAGGCCGGTGCTCCCCTGGCCCCGGGCCGCACCCCTCTCGCCCCCTTGCCCGGCCCCCTCCGTGAGCTGCTGTGCCCCAGGGCCGCCCGATCCCTAGGCTCGAGTCCCCGTTCTGCGTGGGCCCCGCGTGGCCGAGCTGGCGTGGCTGAGGCTGCCCCGTCACTGCCCGCAGCACCGCCCAGCCCCATGTCCGCTCCTGGGAACGCCTGCGACCGCGCCCCGGCTCCGGGCACCCACGCGGGCGTGTCGAGGGGGCGGCCCCTCACACTCACCGGCATGCCCTGGAACCCGGGGTCTCCTTTGGGGCCGGGGGCGCCGGGGGTCCCCGGCCAGCCTGGGTTTCCTCTGTCCCCTTTCAGGCCGTCCAGCCCGGGCAGGCCGGGGGGACCCATGGGGCCGGGCATGCCTGAGGGGAAACGGGGAGGGAGGGCGGGTTGGAGGGGCCCAGGGGTGGCGTGCCCGGGAGAGGCGGGGGGGGGGGCGCGACCCCCAGCCCCCGCCACCGTCCCGGCTGCAAGGTGCCAATGCCGCCCCGCGCTCTCAGGGACGCAGCCTCACCTGGCAGTCCGGGCTGGCCCTGGGGGCCCCGGTCGCCCTTGGGGCCCGGCATGGTGTGGCCTGGCGCTCCGGGCAAGCCTGGCTGCCCCTGGGGGCCGGGCGGGCCCACGAACCCTGGCTCGCCCTTGGTCCCAGGGATCCCGGGGCTCCCGGACAGGCCGGGGACGCCGACTTCACCTTTGGAACCTGCGGGCAGGAGGAGGTGGTGGGACCGGGCACGGCAGGGCGAGTCTCACGGCGGGCAGGCGGGGCGGGGAGGGGCGGGGAGGGAGGGGCAGGGCGGGGCAGGGCGGCTACCTTTGTCTCCCTTGGAGCCCGGGTACCCTGGGAGGCCTCTTCCAGGAAGCCCTGCAGGAGAGGACAAGAGCGTTGCAGTCTAAGCAGCTGTGCAGGGGTGGGGGCGGCGGGCTGCAGGCGCAGGCGGGAGGGGTGAGAACGCAAACCAGAGCACGGTGGACTAATCCGGGCCCCCCCACCCGCCCAGGGCCCCCCCAGCTGCCGCCCGGTCCTGCCCCGAGGGTGCTGCGGCCCAGACCCACCTCAGCGGGAGCAGCCCCCGCCCTGGGACCCCCAGAACACGCCTCAGGCCCAGAAGGCCCAGGGCTGCCCGCAGGCCCCCTACCTGGCTCGCCCTTCTCTCCTGCTGACCCCGGAAATCCATCACTGCCCGGCTCGCCCTTCTGGCCCGCGGGACCTGTGGGGCCGGGCCGTCCAGGGACACCTGGGGACAAACGGTTCCGTCACTTGAGGGAATGCCACACTGCAGGGGAAGACGCCTCCTGCACAGGTAACACGCCCCGAAAACACACGCACACTCACGCACACATACACACACACACACGCTCACACACACGCACACCCACACTCACACACGCTCACGGGCCCTGGAACACCTCAGAACCACTCCAGACACCCCCAGGCCCCCACTCGGACCCGTGTGTCCAGCTTGAAAGCTGCCCCCCGGTGACCCCCCGCGACCCGCGGAGCCCCACCTGCTTCTCCCTTCACGCCGGGGACGCCGTCCAGGCCCGGGAGGCCCTTGTCTCCCTTCTCTCCGGGCGGCCCCGGGCTCCCTGGGAAGCAGACAGGACACGGCTCCAGCTCGGCCCCGGGCACCCGGCGCCCACCCAGGCTCCCTCACCTACCTGGGTGGCCGGCGCTGCCGGGAGAGCCCTTGGGCCCGGGGGAGCCGGGCATCCCCGGGACCCCGATGCTGCCCTTCTCGCCCTTCTCACCAGGGCTCCCCGGGAAGCCCGCCAGGCCCTGGTCTCCCTGCAGGACAAGCAGAGCTGTGGGGGTCCGGCCCGCCCGCAGGTGCCACCTGGCCGCCAGGGGACCGGGGAGACACGGCCAGCACACAGTACACATGTGGCCAGGCCATGGGGAGTGCATGGTACGCACGTGGTCAGCACATGGCGTGTACACGGTCAGGACACACTGAGCACATGGTGTGTACACGGTCGGGACACACTGAGCACATGGCGCGCACATGGTCAGGACACGGTGAGCACATGGTGTGTACACGGTCGGGACACACTGAGCACATGGCGCGCACATGGTCAGGACTCAGTGAGCACATGGCATATTTAACCAGGACATGGTGCGCACACAGTAACATGGTCAGGACACGGTGAGCACACGGCATGTACACAGTCAGGACACAGTGAGCGCGTGGTATCATGGTGAGGACATGGAACAGTTTGTGGTGAGCACACAGAGAGTACATGGTCATTTACATGATCAGGACACCAAGTGTGCACAGTCAGGATACTGTGTACTACAGTCAGTATGTGGCCAGGACATGTGTATGCACGGTCAGTATGTAGCCAGGACACTGTACATGGTTAGTACATGTAGGACACCGTGTGTGTGCCGTGCATACACCGTGTGGCCCACTGCTAACCAGTCCTTTCCCCAGACCCCCAGAGAGAGGGACCTTCCCGCTGTGCCCCACCCGCCTGCCCTGCTCGGACGGTCGCCGGGGCTGTTCTGCTGGACTCTCGCAGGGCAGAGGGGGGCGGGGAACGTACCTTGTCTCCAGGCCGCCCAGGAATGCCGATGCCGGGCAGCCCCGCCTGGCCCTTCTCGCCCTTGGTGCCCTTCTCGCCGGGCACGCCGGGCATGCCCTGAGGGCCGGGGATCCCGGGCAGCCCCTTCACGCCGGGCGCTCCTGTAAGACAGTCGTGGGGCCTCAGCGGCCGAGCGGGCCCACCATGAGCCAGTCGCCGGGGTCACGCCAGGGTCACGCCGGGAGAGGGGCAGGAGGGCGGCCCTGCGCCCGCAGGTGTCTGAGGGGGCTGGCGAGGCTGGGAGGCCGCAGGCAGGGGGGCGCCTGCACACACCCACCGTCCCCCACCTAAGCTTGGACACAGCTACCCCTGGCCCCGTCTGCGGCCACGGGGGTCTCTGAGGTGATCTGCAAACAGGCGGCCACTCGCCGGGGCTGGGGGTCAGCACAGGCCGACACCCCAGAAGGGGTCCCCTCTGGGTCCCCCTGGGGGTCCCCTCTGAGCCAGGAGCACTGAGGGAGGCCAAGGAGAAGGCCCGAGGGTGGGGCACCCAGGGCTGTTCCGAGTTACACACAAGCCCCTTGGGAGCGACAGCACAGCGGGGAGGGCGTCTGCCTTGCACGCGGCCGACCCAGGTCCGATGCCCGCATCCCATACGGCCCCCTGAGCACCGCCAGGGTTGATTCCTGAGTGCAGAGCCGGAAATAACCCTGAGCATCACCAGGGGTGACCCAGAAAGGAAAAAGAAAAAGCCTCTTCCCCACCGCGTTGAACAGACTGAGCTGGATGGAATGTCCCAGGCCCACGGGCAAGACCCCGCGGACCCCAGCACCGCAGACAGGCGGACAGGCCTCGGCCACATGGACCACGGACACAGCTGTGTCCAGCCACGTCTCTGTCTCTGAGATTTTCAGCCAAGGCCACTGGCACCCTGGCCCCATTCTCTAGTGGCCGGCGTGGACCCGAGCAGCCTTGAGGGTCCCGGGTCCCACCTCCCCGGCCCGCCGCGGGCCCAGCCTGGCTTACCTGGCATGCCCATTCCACCAACTGACCCTTTGGGGCCAGGCAGCCCTGGAGCCCCGGGACTGCCACCAATACCAGGGTCGCCTTTAGGTCCTAGAGCGAGGAGACAGACACAGGTCAGGCCCCGGGGACGCAGGGCCCTCCCCGGGGCGTCCTGCCTGGCCGGCCACCTGCTGCCCCGCAGTACCTGGCTGGCCCGGCTGCCCGGCCTGGCCGTCCTTCCCTGGGACTCCTGGGGTGCCAGGGTCTCCCCGGGACCCCTTCTCGCCGGTGGGTCCGATTTGTCCTGTGGATCACAGAGAAGAGCCCCGGGGCAGGTCACCACGCAGACCGGGGGGTTCCGCCAGGGAAAGGCACGGGAGGGGGCGGGGCGGGGCCGTGCCCCCGCGGCTGCTGCACGCACCTTTCTCGCCCTGGTCGCCCTTCTGTCCCTTCATGGTGTCCATGTCCACTTTGTCCATGGAGCCAGGGAGGCCGGGGAGGCCAGCGTCGCCTTTGTCGCCTTTGAAGCCAGGCTCGCCCCGGGGCCCGGAGGAGCCAGGCAGGCCCAGGTCCCCTGTGGGGGGGCAGCCGGTGAGGACACGGGGTCAGGGGCAGCGCCCGGGGAGTCTGGGGGCACGGGGAGCACCTGCGGGCGCTGGGGACAGTCTCGGGACACGGGGAACAGTCTCTGGGGAACAGTCTCAGGGAACAGTCTCTCGGGGAAGTCTCTTGGGGAACCCTCTCTCGGGGAAGGGTCTCTCGGGGAACCGTCTCTGGGGAACCCTCTCTCGGGGAACAGTCTCTTGGGGAACCCTCTCTCGGGGAAGGGTCTCTCGGGGAACCGTCTCTGGGGAACCCTCTCTCGGGGAACAGTCTCTTGGGGAACCCTCTCTCGGGGAAGGGTCTCTCGGGGAACCGTCTCTGGGGAACCGTCTCACGGGGAAGGGTCTCTCGTGGGATGGTCTCTCCAGGAACGGTCTCTCGGGGAACATCTCACAGGGAACGGTCTCTCGGGGAACGGTCTCTCGGGGAATGGTCTCTTGGGGAACATCTCTTGGGGAACGGTCTCACAGGGAACAGTCTCTCGGGGAACGGTCTCCGGGTGAGGGGAAGGGCCTCGGGCGGGGACAGCCGTCTGCATGCAGTCCACCTCCTGCAAGCAGGGCTCCCCGCTGTGCCCCCCACCCGCTCCCGGGGGTCCCTCTACAGCTCTCACCCTTCAGGCCCGGCAGCCCTGGGCTGCCCGCTGTGCCGGGAAGGCCAGGCTGTCCAGGGGTGCCCATGACGCCCATCTCTCCTTTGGGGCCTGCGGAGGACGGAGGACGTGCGTGAGGTCACTGTGGCTGGAGGCGGGTCCGGGGGCGGGCGGGGGAGCCCCCGGGACTTACCTGGGTAGCCGGGGAGACCGGGCGTGCCCTGCTGTCCAGGAAGGCCGGGCGGCCCCAGCTGGCCCGTGAGGCCGGGCAGCCCCTGGGAGCCTTTATCTCCCTTGGGGCCGGGCATGTCGAGCCCGGGGAAGCCAGGGAAGCCTTTCTCTCCTTTCAGTCCGGGGGGACCTGGGGGCGCAGACCCGCGTCAGCGTCTCAGGAGGGCCCACGCAGCCCGCTCTGCCCGCCGTCACCCCGATCACAGCCGCCCAAGCCCAAGCTGGCCACCTCCTCCAGGTAGACCCCCGTCGCCGGAGGTGAGGAAACTTCTGGGCCTGCGTCTGTGGCCTGCCCGACCCCACCCCAGAGGCAGGCCTGCTGGGCAGAGCGTGGCCAGGGGCGCAGTCCAGGGCCGGCTGGACTCTGGGGCAGTGACGGGAGCACCAGGCTGGTGCCCGACGGGGGGAGGGCGGAGCCCACGGGAGCAGACGCCTCACCTGCGGAGCCCGGGGGTCCTTGTCCTCCAGGGGGGCCCATCACTCCAGGGGGGCCCATTCCGGGGAGTCCGGGAGCACCCTGGGGACCCGGCAAGCCGGGAGGCCCGGGGTCACCTGGGGGGGGAATCGAGAACAAGAATGAGGGTCGGGGTCCGGCCGGTCAGCTGGCGCCCGCCCCTCCCGTCTCAGCACCCCGCCCGGGACTCACCTCGGACGCCCTGCAGGCCGGGGGGGCCGATGGCTCCGTGCTCGCCGGGGACGCCGGGTCCCCCGATGCTCCCCTTCTCTCCGGGCGTGCCAGGGGTGCCGGGGAGGCCGGGCTGTCCCTTCAGGCCTGGCTGCCCCACCCCGGGCTCCCCCTGCAAGCACAGGCAGGTGTGGGCGGGGCCAGCCGCAGCGGCCCCCGTGCTGGCTCCCGCCCGCCCTATGGCTCTGCACCGAGCGGGGGGCTGCAGGTGCCGCGGGGAGACCCCGCAGCGGGCGGCCGCACTCTCGACAGGTCCAGAGCACTCATGAAGGGGAGCCCACCCCAGGGGCGGGGCCTGCAGGTGCGAGCACTGCCACAGGAGTCCATCCCAGGGATGGAGCCTGCAGGCCTGAGCACTGTCACGGGAGCCCACCCCCCGGGCGGAGCCTGCAGGTGCAAGCACTGCCATGGGAGCCCACCCCACGGGCAGAGCCTGCAGGCCTGAGCACTGCCACATGAGTCCCCACCGCACTGGGCAGCTGCCCGCTTGGACACCCACCTTCTGGCCTGGCAGGCCGGGGCTCCCAGGTAGGCCGTTGAAGCCCTGGCGGCCAGGGCTCCCGGGGGGCCCGGCCTCTCCAGGCAAGCCGTCCACACCTGCGGGGCGAGGGGAGAGGCTCAGGCCGGACACGCGGGCAAAGCTGGAGTGTCCCGCGCTCCGGAGACATGAGACGCCCCAGCCTAAGGACTGGGGGGCTGAGACCCCGCAGACTAAGGTGGCTGTGGGCTGCCTCCCCTGCGCCGGGAGGGCCACACCCTCCACCCTAGCCAGCGACGAGGCCCCGCCCACCGTGGTCCCGCCCACCGGGAGGCCC
This sequence comes from Sorex araneus, assembly GCF_027595985.1. Classification (NCBI taxonomy): domain Eukaryota; kingdom Metazoa; phylum Chordata; class Mammalia; order Eulipotyphla; family Soricidae; genus Sorex; species Sorex araneus. Next base: position 195,989,344 of record NC_073302.1, on the reverse strand, counting down.
CACCCACCGTGGTCCCGCCCACTAGGAGGCCCCGCCCGCCGTGGTCCCGCCCACCAGGAGGCCCCGCCCACCCATCTTCCCAGGGAAGCGTCCTCTCCATCCCCGGTGCGCCCTGGGCCCCTGACTGCCTCCATTTCTCCCGGAATTCAGGTGAGGGTGACCCCGGCCTGGGCGGGGCGGGGCAGACCCGCCGGGCCTTACCTTTGGGCCCCGGGGGCCCTGGGAAGCCAATGCCAGGCTGGCCCACGGCACCTTTCTCTCCAGGGAGGCCGGGTCTTCCGGGGGTTCCAGGGAAGCCCCGGTCACCTGGGAGCCAGCGGAGGGTCAGCGAGAGCCGGGGAGGGGGGCCGCCCCCCACATCCCCAGGGCCGCACCCGGTTACCTTGGGGTCCTTGGAAGCCGGGTGAGCCGGGACGGCCTTCTGCTCCAGGGGGCCCGGGCATGGGGACGACCTGGCCCGCCTCGCCCTTGGGGCCTGGGGAGGAGGACACGCTGAGCGCCCGAGCAGGCCCCGCCACGCCCTCTGACCCCCCAGCACCTCCCCAGGGACGGGACACGCAGAGGAACTGCCCCAGGCCAGCCAGGGACACCGCCCTCACGTGGGCCCTGGCCGCTGGCCGCGCGGACGGTAGGGGCACACGGGCATGTCCCCCCCCCCCAGGCGGGCAGCAGACGCGGGCCCTGGGGCGAGAGGGCAGGTGAGGGGCAGGGCAGGCGGCCAGCTGTGAACTGGCCCTCCTTCTGCCTGGACCGTCCCCTCCCCCGGCCTTACCTGGCAGCCCGGGGGCTCCAGGGTTCCCTGGAAAGCCAGCTTGTCCTTTGTCACCAACGGGGCCCATGGGGCCAAACCCTGGGGGTCCCGGGGGGCCAGTGTCGCCACGGCTGCCGGGGAACCCCACGCCTCCGGGGGGCCCACGCTCTCCTTTCAGTCCTATTGAGCCCTGGGGTGGAGGAGGGACGGAAAGGCCATCAGCAGACCCCGTTCCCGCCTCCACGAGGGACAGAGGTGGGGAGGGCGCGGGCTTTCTGTCTGACCGATGGCCAGGACCCCAGAGGGGCCCCGCCTTAGCTCCCCACCGCACCCTCACGGCCTGACTCGTGTGCACGCCGGGACACCCTTGGCAGAGCCGGGGGGCGGGGGAAGGCACATACCGGGGAGCCTTTGGGGCCGGGCAGCCCCGGCTGGCCGTCTCTCCCGGGGGTGCCGGCTCTCCCCGGCATGCCGGGCTGTCCGGGGAAGCCGGGGTCTCCCTTGTCGCCCTTGAGCCGCATGTCCAGGTAGATCTCGCCGGGCTCGCCCTTGGCTCCCGGCTGGCCCATCAGCCCCGGCACACCTTGCGGTCCCTGTGGGAACACGTGTGGGGCGTGAGGGAGGGCGAACTCGGGTGGGGGGAGTCGGCGTGCCCAGGTGCCCACGGCCCCCTCCCAGCGCCCGGGACCCCAGCAGGTGGCTTCCTGGGCACGGCCAGCACAGCCTCCAGTTTGGAGGTGTCTGAGCCACCCTGGGTCACCCGAGCCCCCGCAAGCGAAGGGTCCGAAAGACGGTTCCCTGCGAAGGGGCATCAAGCTGGTGACGGGATGGACGGGCCTTCCCAGAGGGCAGCAGGCAGGGCGCCCACAGCACCCTGGGCCAAGTGACGCCCCTGGCCAGGCAACACCCCAGGCACGGGTAACACCCCCGGGCACGGGTAACACCCCCGGGCACAGGTAACGGCCCCAGGCACAGGTAACACCCCCGGGCACGGGTAACAGAGCAGCTGACCGGGTCTGAGAGGCAGATCCTGCTGCCTTCCGTTTCCTCACGCCAGGCCCATGGGCACGTGAGGGAGGGGGCTCGGGACAGAGGGACAGAGTCCAGCCCCCGGGAAGGCCCAGCCCCACTGGCCAGCGCGGAGATGCCCGCCCAGAGCTCGCGGGTGGTCACTCACCGGCAGGCCCTCCAGACCATTCCGGCCAGGCTGTCCGCGGTCACCCTTGGCGCCTGGCTGTCCCGGGAACCCTTTCGGCAGAGACAAGACGGACCCAGGCAGCGCGTCAGTGCCATCAGGGGATGGGGCGGGGGGCTGGGCACCCCCAGGGGCTCAGGCAGGCGACAAGGATGGGAGGGCGGCAGCCGCACCCCCCCCAGGGACCAGCACGCGGCCGGGAGGGCCGAGAGCTGGGGCCCGGGGATGGGGGACGGGGGTCGGGGGCTTGGGCCCCGACGGGGGGTGCGGGTGCGGGTGGGGCCCCGGCTCTCACCGATTTCTCCCGGGGGTCCCTGTGGCCCAGGGGGGCCTCGCAGCCCCATGAGGTCGCAGGTGAGGCAGCCTTCTCCCTTCTGACCTGCAGGAGGAGGAGGGGTGCTCAGGGCCCCACAGAGCCACAGTTGGGGACACTGCTGGGCGCCCGGGGGTGTCCCCACACCCGCACGCAGCCCTGCACCATCTGCCCTGCCCGCCGGCTCACTGCTGCGCGTCCCCTCGGGGGTCTGCAGCCCCCTCCGGCTCCCAGGACTGGGGGGGGGGACTGGCACGACCACGGTGACAGCCCAGGGTTCTGCGGTGGCCGTGGCCATCAGAGAAGCCCCCAGCCCCGCTGACCCAGCCTGGGAGGAGCCGGGGGCACGTCTAGGGTCAGCCCCTGCCTCCTCCGCCCCCGAGGACCCGTCCCCGCTCGTCAGAGGGCCGTGGGGCCCCGGGGTGGGCTGCAGGGAGGGGCCTGGGCAGGGGGGGGTGCAGGAGCACACACGACCCTTACCCTTCTCTCCGACTTCACCACTCAGCCCCGGCTGTCCTGGGGTCCCGGGGGGGCCCCGGTCGCCCTGCGGTCCAGGCTGGCATTCCACGATTCCATCTGCAAGGGAGCAAAGGCGGGGCCCGGGTCACCCCTGCCCTGGCAGACACCGCCCCCCTTGTCACTGCCCTGGTGGCTCCCGGCAGGCACAGACGCCTCTGCTGCCCATGATCCTGCAGAGCCCCGTGTGCATGCAGACGTGTATGCGTGTGGATGCGTGTACAGGTGTGTGCATGTGCGTACTGTATGTGCACTTGAGTAGGTGCACATATGTGCCATACGTATGAGTGCCTGCGTGTGGTTGCACGTTTGCATGGGTGAGTTGCACGTGTAGTTACATGTGATTACATGTGTATGCATGCGTGTACATGTGTGCCTCCCTGCTAGCTTTGGGTGGAGAGCCAAAGCCCCCATTCCGCAGCACCCCCACCTACATGGGCTGCCCCCCGCAAGCCGCTGGGCCCTCAGGGGCCCGGCGCCCAGAAGGTGCTCCCAAGCCTCTGCGAGTTGGGTGCCCTCCTCCAGCTGTGGGAGCACAGGAATACGGGCACCCCAGGGGCTGGGAATGGCCCCTAAGCCCCCCCCGCCTCCAGTCCACTCTGACGCCCGAGACCCCGCCCAGCCCTCCCGTCCACTCTGACGCCCGAGACCCCGCCCAGCCCTCCCATCCACTCTGACGCCCGAGACCCCGCCCAGCCCTCCCATCCACTCTGACGCCCGAGACCCCGCCCCCGCCTCCCGTCCACTCTGACGCCCGAGACCCCGCCCCAGCCTCCCGTCCACTCTGACGCCCGAGACCCCGCCCCCGCCTCCCGTCCACTCTGACGCCCGAGACCCCGCCCCCGCCTCCCGTCCACTCTGACGCCCGAGACCCCGCCCCCGCCTCCCGTCCACTCTGACGCCCGAGACCCTGCCCCTGGCCTCCCGTCCACTCTGACGCCCGAGACCCCGCCCCCGCCTCCCGTCCACTCTGACGCCCGAGACCCTGCCCCTGGCCTCCCGTCCACTCTGACGCCCGAGACCCCGCCCAGCCCTCCCGTCCACTCTGACGCCCGAGACCCCGCCCAGCCCTCCCGTCCACTCTGACGCCCGAGACCCCGCCCAGCCCTCCCGTCCACTCTGACGCCCGAGACCCCGCCCCTGCCTCCCGTCCACTCTGACGCCCGAGACCCCGCCCAGCCCTCCCGTCCACTCTGACGCCCGAGACCCCGCCCCGGCCTCCTGCGGAGACTCACTGGTGTGGCCTGGCTGGCCGGGGGGGCCCGGGAGCCCGGGGGGGCCCTGGAGCCCGTCCCGTCCACTTGGTCCTGGCAGAGACACGCCCGGGGGCCCCTGGTCGCCCTTCTGTCCTCTCTCTCCGGGGATGCCGGGAGCACCGATCTGGCCCGGGATGGAGTAGCCTGCGCGAGACGGGGACAGGAGCCCCCGCGTCAGCCTCCGGCCGGTGGCCACAGACCGGACCGCAGTGGGCCCACGGAGGACCACGGGCAGGGACCGTGGACGGGAGCCCGTGGACGGGAGCCCGTGGACGGGGCAAGGATGGGCCCGGGGAGGCCCGGGGTGGGCTGTGAGAGGACGGTGGGCGGGAGCGGGGGTGGGGAACCGTGGGCGGGGGCGCGAGGGGGCGGGTGGGCAGAGAAGGGACGTGGCTGCGTCCTGCGACCGAGGCCAGACCCGCAGGACAGGCCAGGAGGTGGGTGCCTGAGGACGCGGCCCACCAGAAAGCCTGGTCAGCAGATCCACGCCGAGCTGGGACCCTGCACGGCCCGGACACCCGCCCACACCTGCCGTCACTGGTCCCGGCAGCGTGCCCGCACCCCCACCCCCCACCCGGAGCAGAAAGCCGCGGGGCCTGGGGCTCGGGGGCTCACCTGGGGGTCCTGGCAGGCCTTGCTGTCCTGGGAAGCCTGGAAAGTAAGACGGACAGTGAGCCCGGCCAGTGCTCGGGACACGCTGCCCACTGTGCCCATCAGACGGAGGGGGCGGGGGGCAGGAGGTGGAGGGGGCGGGGGGGGGCAGGAGGCGGAGGTGGCGGGGGGCAGGAGGCGGAGGGGGCGGGGGGCAGGAGGCGGAGGGGGCAGGGGGCAGGAGACAGGGGGGGGCAGGAGACGGAGCGGGCAGGAGGCAGGGGGCAGGAGACAGCGGGCAGGGGGCAGGAGACAGAGCAGGCGGGGCGGGGGGCAGGAGACAGCGGGCGGGAGGGGGACAGGAGGCAGAGGGGCGGGGGCAGGAGACAGTGGGCGGGGGGAGGGGGGCAGGAGACAGCGGGCGGGGGGAGGGGGGCAGGAGACGGAGGGGGCGGGGGCAGGAGACAGCGGGCAGGGGCTCACCTTTGGGGCCCGGCTCCCCTCGGGCCCCCGGGGTGCCGGGGTACCCCCGCTCTCCCTTCTCGCCCAGCGGCCCATCGCCGATGATCTGCGGGACGGGGCAGGGTGTTGGGAGCCGCAGGGTCAGCCGCCCACACCCCACACCCGCAGAGACTCGACCCCGCGCCAAACATGGCTCTGACTCACGGTTCCGGGGGGCCCGGGGGGTCCGGCGTCGCCTTTGTCTCCCTAGGAGGAGCAGAGAGGCCCTTGGGTGCGCCTGGCTCTCGGACCCTCGCGGAGAGCGAGGCGACACGCTCGTCCTCCGGCACAGCCTGCAGCGGCCTCCCCGCCCGCCCTCCGCGCAGGGACAGTCAGGACGGGCTCTGCCACCCACGCCGGCCACGGGACCACCCGGCCGGGAGCAGCCTCCAGCCAAGTGAAGACAAAGGCGGCACTGAAACATGGCTTCTGAGTCGCCTTCTTCCGAGGGCCCCGTTAACAGAAAGCTTCGGGGAGGGCTGCGCGGGAGGCCAGTGGGGGGCGTCACGGAGCCCACCAGAGACAAACCCGGAGCACAGGGCCCCCTCTCAAAGCACCGAGAAGCTCCACGGTGATACTCTTAATGATCCCTGAAATAATGGGCTTATTTTTCTCTCTTTTGACTTTGTCGTAAAACGAGAGTCAAGCCAGAACAGGGTGTCTGGGGTTTCCTGCTTGAACAGGAGGTTCAGCAGTGACCGAGACCCCGACAAGCAGCTCGCCGGCACACTCCCACACGTCTGCTGCTTCCGAGTCTCGGCTCCCCAGAAGCTCCGGGCCCCCGACTCCGGCTGACGGCGCCCGGGAGACAGTTCCCTCTCGGCGGCCCCACTGTGCGGGGCGGGGGGCTGGCGGGCGGGCGGGCAGGCGTCTGCCCCACCCCCGCCGGCCCCTGGCCTCTCTCCGCACGGGCCTCCGGCCAAAATGGACGTCGCCTCCTCCGAAGCCACAGAAGCCCGTGGGGCCGGAGGGTCGGCACAGCACAGCCGAGGGCGATCGCCCGGGCGCCGTCCCCCACGCCCCGAGGGCCCCCTGAGCCCTCCAGGAGCGATCCCCGAGCACAGAGTCAGGAGCCAGCCTGAGCACTGCCGGGCCACACAGAACCAGGCAGTGAGCACCTGTCAACCCACAGCCGTCTGGCTCCGCCCCTCGGCACGGCTCACGCTTACCTTGCGGCCCTCTCGGCCCTGCAGCCCTGGGAAGCCCGCTTCGCCGGGAAGGCCCTGGAACGGGCAGCACACGGTCAGCTCGGGCAGGCCTGGCTCCACCGCAGAGGGGCCGGGAGAGGGCCCAGGAGAGGGACCAGGGAGAGGGACCAGGGAGGTACTGGGAGAGGAGCCCGGGAGAGGGGCCGGGAGAGGGCCCGGGAGAGGGACCAGGGAGGTACTGGGAGAGGAGCCCGGGAGAGGGGCCCGGGAAGGGACTGGGAGGGGGGGCGCCCAGGAGAGGGGCCCGGGAGAGGAACCAGGGGGTCTCCTCGGAGGGCCGGGGGCTGCTCACCGGAAACCCTCGCTCTCCCTTCTCGCCGTCTTTCCCGGGCTTGCCCTGTGGATGCCGACGCCGGCGTGAGTGACCCCAGCGCCCCACTCCGCCCCCCAGAGCCACCGGGAACCCCAGCGCAGGAAACTTACTCGGGGCCCTGGTTTTCCGGGCTCTCCTTTCTCCCCGAAGCCCGGCATCCCCTAAGGAAACGGGAAAGGGAGCGTGAGCCCGGCTCCGGGTTCGAGGGCTCTGGGAGGGGCAGCGCGGGAACCGGGCGTACCTGGAAGCCGGGCTCGCCTTTCTCTCCCTGCAAGAGACACGGACACCAGCGCGTCACTCACACGTACCGCAGGACACGCAAAGCTCCCGAGGGCCACCCCACCCCGAGCCGCTGCCCGCGTGTGTCCAGCCCGGATGGGGCCCTCACCTTCTCGCCCTTGGTGGCCGTCTCGCCTTTCTCCTTCACCTGCGCCTGTCCTGGGACCCCGGGAGGCCCACTCACCCCCTGGTCCCCCTGGGGAGCAGAAGGTGGGGACTCAGTGGGAGCAGACATGCAGAGAACATGAAGTAACATACAGAGAACAGGCACGTGAGTAATCACGTGGCAAACATGATGTAACAGAGAACATGCTGCAATACACCGAGAATGGGGCGGGGCATGCGGTGAGCAGATGTGTGTATAATCATGTTGATATAATCATATGACATGTATACATACATGCCATAACATACGTAGAAGAGGACAAGTAGAGAACTGACATGCAGATTATCATGTGGACAACAGGATGTAACAGAAGACATGCTGCAATACACCGAGAATGGGGCTAGGCATGCGGTGAGCAGATGTGTCTATAATCATGTTGAGACATACATACATGCCATGACATACATAAAACAGGACATGTAGAGAACTGACATGCAGGTTATCATGTGGACAACATGATGTAACAGAGAACATGCTGTGTTATGCGGAGAACACGCTGTAACACAGAGCACAGGACTGCCACACAGAGAACAGACACATAATCGTGCTGAGAACATGCTATAACAGACTGAGAACAGGACACAACACGCAAGAACAGAGGCACGGGCAATCATGTAGAGAAGGAACACAGCAGGGGGCACGTGCTTACACACATGCAAACACATACACACATGCACACACATGCACACACGTGCACACATGTGCACACACACAAGCACACATGTTTGCACACGCACACACACACAGAGCCCATGAAACCAGCGGCCCCTCCTCACCTTCTCGCCTTTCGGGCCCTGGAAGCTGAGGCCCATCTGTCCCTGTAGGCCAGAGGGAGGCTCGTCACGGCTGGCCTGGCCCACAGCCCGCGAGACCCCCGATGCCCGCCCGGGGGCTCCCCAGAAGGGCCGCGCTGACCCCGGCCTCCCCTCGGCCCTCAAGCCCCGAGACCCGTGACGTCACACGCGGGCGGGACAGAGGAGGGAGGGACCCTGGGGAGGTTGGATGGGCGGTGGGGGAGGGTCAGTGGAGGACGTGCTGGGGAGAGGGGGGACGGGGCGGCCACAGCGGACAGGAAGGGCAGAGAGAGCGGGAAGTCCCGCCCAAGTGTCTGCAGACGGCATCACGCACGGTGACCTCGCCCCCATGCGAACGCCCCGGGAGCCGAGACCCCTGTTACCTTCTCTCCGGGCGGGCCGGGGGGCCCTGGGGGACCCTGCCAAGGAGAAGGTTCCAGTCAGCCCCGAGGTGCTGCTTGCCCGCCCCACCCCCGGGGCACACGCGACTGTTCAACGGCTGAGCAATCCCGGCTGGACCCGGTGACGCTGCAACTGACCACGGCGAGCCCACGCCCACGGTGCGGGGACCCTCCAGCAGCAGGACCCCGGCCCCACCCAGGGGCGCACACCTGACTGAAGCAGCCCCACCCGGGCGCCGTCTGTCCGGGGGCGTTGAGGCCCGTGGCAGGGCCACGATGACTAAGTGCATCCTCACAGGGGTGTGGACCCCACTGCTGACCACCCCCAGGACAACTGCCCCCCACGAGGGCCCTCTGCGGCTCTCCAGGCCGTGCCCCGACGCCCCCCACACTTACGGGGGCTCCTTGGAATCCGGGGGGGCCGATGGGTCCCTGCAGGCCTGGTAACCCTGGAGAACCCTGTGGGAGTCAGGAGGAAGCGTTGGGAAGCAGGCTCAGAGGGAGGAGGCACGTGCCGGCCAGAGGGAGGAGGGCACAGCCGTGGCAGGGGCGGGACTCGGCGGGCAGTGCTCACCGGTACTCCTGGGGGGCCGGGAAAGCCTCGCTCCCCCTTCAGCAGCATCCCGGGGATATGGCCCAGGATCTCTCCAGGGTCTCCCTGCGGGAGGAAAAGCTCAGGGTCTGGACGCGGCACAGGAGGGACGCGCATGGCCGCAGGGGGCTGTGCCTGTAAACCGGCCCAACTCCCACGACACGGGCCGTGCAGGCTCAAAAGCGCCGGGCAGAGCCACGTACCTTCATTCCGGGGAGCCCGGGGGGTCCCTAGGGAGGAAGGGTCAGCGTTAGTCTTAAGCTTCCGGACGTGGGGACAGAGGCGAGGCCCGGAGCGGGGCGGGGGAAGGGCTGGGCGCATACTCACCGGGTTGCCCATGAATCCGGGCAGGCCGGGGGGGCCCAGCGGCCCGCGTTCACCCTGCAGGGTCAGAGACGGTCACCAGGGCCGGAGCAAGGGCAGTGAGCCCCTGCCTCTGCCTGCCCCCTCCCTCCCTCCCTCCCTCCGTCTCCCCCCTGCCCCTCCCCTCCGGCCCTCCACCCAGCGCCCCTGGGTGGCCACTTCCTCCGGCCACTGGGCACTGATTGGGAATCTCCGGCTCCTGGCAGGGACAGGGTCAGGCCCCCTCAGCGCACGGCGTCTGTGCCCCCCAGGACAGGTACTGGCCAGGCCTCGGCCACAGCCTGTGCGGGCATCCGCGGGGGCCAGAGCCGGGGGCCCGCGAGACCCCGTCTTTGGCCACTGACCTTCGTTCCGTTGCAGCCTGGGATTCCTGGGGGCCCCGGGGGGCCGTCTTGGCCGGGGATACCCTGCAGGGAGCAGAGTGGAAGGGTCACCCCCACTGGGGCGGCAGGGGTGAACCCGGGCGGGGGCGGGGTGCAGACCTACCGGGAGGCCTGGGTTTCCTGGGAAGCCAGCCACTCCAGGGGGGCCCTGCGGGGCAGAGACAGTCTCCAGTGAGCGCCAGGACCCCCATCTCCCCCATCTCCCGCGGCGTACTGGGGCCCACGGAGACTCCGCCCTGTGCCGCGCGAGTCCCCTGTTCTCCTGTTCTGTTCTCGGAGGCCGCTCACACACGCGGTGTCTTCACGGGGCGGGCAGCAGGCACCGGCCCAGGGGCGTCGGGAAGGGGCGCGAGCCCCCACCCCCAGCCCCTGCAGGCCCAGCGCGGGGACGGAGGGGGAGGGCGAAGACCCTCTACACAGCAGGCAAGGGGAGAACACGCCCCTCCCTCCTGGGACCCACGGCCCGGGATCCGGCTCTGAGCAGGAGCTGGAGAGCTGGGGCAGGCCTGGGGAGGGGGGGTGAGGCGGGGTGGGGCGGGGCGACCTGGGGCGTGTCCAGGGGCGGGTCTGGGCGGGGCAAGTCTGGGCGGGCAGGTCTGGAGGCGTGGCATGGGCGGGCCATGTCTAGGGGTGGGCGGGGCTTGTCCAGGTCGGGCGGGGCGGGACGAGGGTGGGGCGTGTCGGGGTGGGGGCGGGGCGAGCCTGGGTGGGTGTGTCTGGGGCGGGGTGGGGCAGTTGTGGGCGTGTCAGGTGTGGGCGGGGCGAGCCTGGGGGTGTCCATGGGGGACGGGGCGGGGCATGGGTGGGGCTGGGGCGGGGCGGGCCTGGGCGGGGCGCGTCTGGGGGCGGGGCCTGGGCCATCCTCAGCGCTGGGCCACCCTGGCTCAGCCGTACTGAAGGGCGAACTCACTCTGGTTCCTTTGGTTCCGGGAAGTCCTGGTTCTCCGGGATCGCCCTGGAACAGAGCAAAGCGCCTTGTGACCGGGGCTCAGAAGAAGCGAGACACGCCCGGCACGGCCCACACTTACCTTTTGTCCTGGGGGTCCCGCCGGTCCCTCGGGTCCTTGCATGCCGGGAAAGCCGATGACACCTTGTAATCCGGGGAGTCCCCTCTCACCCTGGAAGCGGAGGGGGCGTCAGGCCGAGGGCGGGGGTTGGGGGGAGGAGGCTGGTCCTGGGCGGCCCCATCTCTCCCCCTGCCCATGGCGTCAGAAGCTCCGGCAGAGCCGCACCTGCTCGGGCCCCGCACCCCGGCTCTGCACAGGCCATGGAAACCCTGGGTGTGTGCCCCACGGGGATCTCGGCCCCGTGGGCCGAACGGAGCAGGGCCCTCGGCGGGAGGAAGCGGACGGTGTCCGGCACTCCCGGCCTCTGCGGTGACAGTCAGGATAAGAAGGGGCAGAAACTGGGCCAGGACGGGCGGGAGGGGGTTGGTGGCCCTGTGACAGTCTGCCCTGGATCCCGGGGGGTGAGGGACAGACGGTCCTGCAGGAGCGTGCCCGGGCCCGGGGCCAGCAGGGCCCTTCCCCTTGGCCAGGTGTGTCCGAGGGGGCGCCGGTTCCTTCTGGGGTGGGGGCGCGGGCTCCTTGCTCCCTCCCCTCCTGGCCCCGCTCAGGAGTGAGACTCCCGAAAGCCGTCCCGCGGCAGGTTCCTGGAGGGACCAGCCCATGGGGCCAGAGCATCCCGGGGTGCGTTTCCGAGGCACAGGCTCAGGACTCAGAACGTGGGAGGGGACCGAGCTTGCAGGCCGACAGGGGGTCCGCAGGGACCCAAACTGCACGTGAGTAAAAGCTGGGGGAAGAGATCAAGCTCCAGAGGCTCGAGAAATAGCCCAGGGGCACCCCGCGGGCCCGGAGAAGCACCACACGCCCTCGCCCGGCGCTGGGGGCTGCAGAGCCACAGACAGCCCAGGACAGGCCAGGACTGAGCAGCAACCAGCTGTGTGAACAACAACAAGCAGCCGATTGTGTCCCCGAGTAACCCTGGTCAGAAGTGGACGTCCAAGGGTCCCCAGGGCACAGGCAGCATCCTCAGCCCCCGGGCCCCGGCCTCAGCCCAGCTCTGCGCGGGTCCCACCGAGTCAGCAGGGTGCCCTCCAGCCCCTCTGCTTTCTAGGTCACTGGACCACGAGACGCAGCCATTCCCGAGACACAGCCGCGTCCCCCACACAGAAAACAAGCCCCCGGCTGCCAGGGGTCAAGGCGCCGGCGGCCCCGGGGACAGGGTGGGGACTCAAGTTCCCAGCCCCGGGGTGCCGCAGGGGCACATCCCTCCCCAGGCGTCTGCGGAACGCTTGAGCAATCCCGGCCTGGGGCCCAGAGGAAATGACTCCCTCCACAGCGCTCTTGGCATCTGCCCTGGTTTTTTTTTTTTTTTTAGCTTTCCTAATCTTTTGTTCAGACAAAAGTGCACATGAATAATCGAATATCCAGGACGGGGCGCGGGGAGCTCACAGGATGCGCACTCAAGCGGCCAGACAATTGGCTGGCACGCAGCAGCGGGCCGCGGGCCCCTCTGAGCTTTGGGCAATCCCCTGCACAGTTCCAGGAAGAGCGGGAGCTGCGGCCAGGCCGGGCAGAGGTTACCCCCGGCAGCCACAGGGGCTGTGCAGCTGCAGCCGCCAGAAGCCCCTTCCGGGCACTGTTCCCCCTGTGTGCTGGGCCAGGTCCAAAGCCACAGCCCACGTCGGTCCCGCGAGGGGCAAACAGCCGGCATCACAGCGGCAGGGAAGCAGGGCAGAGGGCAGCAGCCACCAGGGGCAGAGCCGTGCTGAGTCCATTCCCTGCCCCCCCAGCCCGCCCCGCGCTGTCCTGCGTGGAGCTGCGTGCCCACCGCGGGACCCCGCTGCCAGCGCCCGGGCTGCGGCAGACGTGCTGAATGCCATCTTTCATGCAGAGCGGGAACAGACGCCCCGGAAGCCGGGCTTGGCACCCCAGCGGGGACTTCTAAATCGGGCATGAAAAGTTTCATGCCTGGAGCTGCTTAAAACAGTTCGCAGAATGTCGGGTCTAAAATAGGTTTTTTTTTTTTTTTCCAATCCATAAGGCAAGGGAAGAAAAGGTTCTTTGACGCCACAGAGCCTGGGGCCCTGGGTGCGAGGGAAGCAGCGCAGAGCAGACGGAGTTCCCAGGAGGGGCCGGGCTGACGGGGAGGCGGGGGTGGGGATCCCGGCCACGGCAGCACCCCCACGGGCGAGACCGCGGGATGTGGAGCTCTCTCCTGAAACGAGCTCTCCAAGCTGGGGTGCCGGCGCACGGAGACCCCCTCACAGACCGGACCCCCTGCAGCTGGGGCCCAGGGAGCCCCTATCCGGGGGGGCAGCACTGGCCCGTCCCGGCACCGGGCACCTCGGGCTGCAAGCCCGCGTGAGGGGCCGTCAGTGTGGACGGACTCTGCCCTGCAGGGCCCTCCCCCGGCTCCCCTGCGGACAGGAGGACGAGCCCTCCCCACCCACCCTCGGCTCCGAGTGGGAGTCGGCGCCCAGGGACGTGGGGGGGATCCCCATGCCGGGGGACAGCAGAGGACAGCAGGCCAGACCCTGGCCCCACGGGGACACGGCCCGGAGCCCCAGGCCTGGAGCTCTTGGGGAGAGGCCAGGCCAGCCCCGGGGCCTGCGCTAAGGGGCACTGCTGACTCCTGAGGGGGGCAGGCCAGAGAAGGGCCATTGAGTGCATGCAGACGAGCACTGAGCCCCGAGCTCCCCGCCCCTCCCGGGAAGGTCCAGCCCTACACAGTGCCCAGGCAGCCTGCCCCACCGCTAGGGGGCGCTGTGGGGCCACACACGTTCAGTCGGCCCCGTTGCTTCTGCCTGTTTCTGGCCTCGCCGCACTCCACATTCCACGGCACTGAAGGTACCGGAACGCTCGGAGAGGGCCCAACAGGGGATGCTCAGGCAGATAATCTACCTGCAACTGGCAGCTGTTGTTGGAACTGAAGATAAAGCTAGACCCCAAACTTGAGGGTGAGCGACGGTGAGTGCCGGCCCCCGGGTCTGGGGGCCTCAGACGCCAGCCGGTTCCCACCCAGGAACGGGGCACTGGAGCCTGACGCCACGCCTGGCCGGCAGCTCTGCTTTCTGGAGCGCTGCACGGAGCGGCAGGCACTGAAAATAGCGAGCCCTGGCTCAGTGTTAGCAAGAACCTCCCGAGACAGCCAGAAACGGGGCTTACGAGGGCTCTAAGAAATTCACCAAGCGTGCAAACGCCGGTGAGTCTGTGTGAGGTCGCCGGCCCATCCCCAGGGCAGCTCCGAGGACGGGCACGCTTGTGCCAGCTGATTCTGCCCTGCAGTTCTGTCATTTGGGAAGAGAATGTTAATGGCTTTTCCCCAGAAGCCAAGCACAACATCGCCTTGGCTAAGAACTTAACCACTGATCAGCATCACCCTCTCACAAACATCAGAATAAGGAAGGGCGGAGGGCAGCTAGGATACGGGGGCCAGGATGACGGCCGTAGTTGGAAATGATGACTTAGGCCAGGAACTGAGTGCTGAGAACAGGCAAAGGGACATACCTAGGAACCTTCCAGTACCTGGACTGCAAACCACAACGCCCAGAAGAGGGGTGGAGAGAAAGGAGAGGGAGTGAGAGGGGAAGGGAGGTCCTGCCACAGCGGTGGGGCGGGGGAGGGAGGCAGGCTGGGAGGGAACCTGGGGGCACTGGTGAAGGGATGGGTGTTGGAACATTATATGAATGGAACCCAACCGTGAACAACCTTGTAACTGTGGATCTCACTGTGAGTGATTCAATTAAATTTAAAAAATAAATGAACTGAAAGTTATCACTTTTAAAAAACGGTGCTGCTGGTCACACAGAATAGTGACTGAGTCTGTCTGAGCGCCCCCCTCGCCCCCCCGAGTCTGTCTCTCGGGTGTAGATTTAAAGAGGGAAACCAGCACAAGCAAAAAAAAAAAAAAAAAAAGTGCTTCTCTGTGCCAGAGAGAGAGAACAGTGGGTCGAGGCCGTGCGGGATCTCGCACCCGAGCCCCACGGTGAGCCCTGAGCACCGCCCGCTGTCCCCGCCCTGGACAGGGACTTCGCAATGGCGGAACCCGACTGAGTCCCGGCCAGGTGCCGCGAAAGGGAGGCCGGGCTGTCAGGGCCGCAGAGAGCAAGAGCCCGAGCCCCCGCGCCCCCAGGCCGGCCCGCCCGCACGCGGCCGCCGCTCACCTCGCCCAGCTCCACGGCACTCGGGGGCTGGGGCGCAGGAAGCGAGCCCCGTCCCCGGCTGGCGGGGTGCCCTCGCCCGCCTGCCCGCAGGGGGACGCTGGAAGTGCGTGTGTCCTGGGAAGGCCCAGGCACAGCCAGGAAGGGCCGCGGCTCTCCGTGTGGCCTGTGCTGAGTGGGGAGGCGAAAAGGAGGGCACTGGGCGGCGACCAGTGACCCAAGAGACGCGCGGGCATGCCTCAGGCTGAGCCGGGCACAGGCCGCCAGAGAGCTACTAAGAGTCTTTACTTTTTCTCTGTTGTGTTTTTTTTTATTATTCCCTTCAAAATTGTGCTAAATGCAGTTTATCTAACCTAGCTGGGTGTGTGTGCAGGACACCCTGCCAAGGAGCACTGCTGCCCCCAGTGGCTAGTGGAAAGTATACAGTAAGTGCTCACTAAAGGGTCTTCTGGAAGGTATACAACAAGTGCTAGCTAAAGGTTCTCCTGGAAGGTATACAGCAAGTGCTCCACTAAAGGTTCTCCTGGAAGGTATGCAGTAAGTGCTAGCTAAAGGTTCTCCTGGAAGGTATACAGCAAGCGCTCACTAACGGTTCTCCTGGAAGGTATGCAGTAAGTGCTCACTAAAGGTTCTCCTGGAAGGTATACAGCAAGTGCTCACTAACGGTTCTCCTGGAAGGTATACAGCAAGTGCTCACTAAAGGTTCTCCTGGAAGGTATACAGCAAGTGCTCACAGTTCTCCTGAAGGTATACAGCAAGTGCTCACTAACGGTTCTCCTGGAAGGTATACAGCAAGTGCTCACTAATGGTTCTCCTGGAAGGTATACAGCAAGTGCTCACTAATGGTTCTCCTGGAAGGTATACAGCAAGTGCTCACTAATGGTTCTCCTGGAAGGTATACAGCAAGTGCTCGCTAAAGGTTCTCCCGGACGGCACAGGCAGCAGTGTCCAGAGTTGGGGACCAGCCGGGGTTGGGGTGCGTGTCGGGGGAGCGTGCACCGCGCGGCTGCAGGCAGGGCCCACTGGAGTCTCGGTGGCCCCGCTTCCCGCCCGGCGGGCTGCGCAGCTGCACCCTGGACACGCTCACGCCCTGCAGGACGCGGGCGATTGTGAAACCCGTCCTGGCGCAGGTTCCCGCTGATCTCGGGGACAAGGCCGCCGCGTCCCCGCAGCTGGCCGTGGGGCTGGGCCCGCCCCGCCCACCCGCCCCGCCACCTCCCTGTTTTTAATCTGACATTAAAAACCAAGAACATCTTGGGTGTTTGTACAGCGTCTGGGAAATTCCTCCTTTATCTCGGAGACAAGGCTGTGTTCTTTCCATGGCCTCCCAAGGGGCTTCTGGCCAGAGCGGGTGCCCGGGCGGGGGGCGCCTGAGCAGCTGTCCGAGCTCGGGCCTGAGCGCCACGCGTGCGGGCCCCGGCCCTCCCCGCCCCTCGCAGGACCAGACTGGCCAGAGTCTCGCCAGCAGGCGCCACGCGCGGGGGCCACGCGCCAGCCCAGCCCCGGAAGTGAGAGCAGGACACGGGGGACAGAGGGTGGCCACAGCCGGGCCCTGCCGGCTCCCCCAGAAGCGCCCCCGCCCCTCCACACGGCTCCCCCCGTCGAGACTGAATTGGAAACAGAACAACGGGGCTGGGGTGAGCCCCAGGGGCTGCCGGCAGGGCAGAGGAGAGACGGGGCACGGCCGGGCAGGGGGTGCGTGTCTGCACATCCGAGAGTGCCCTGGAGAGGGCTGAGAGCAGGACGCGTGGGATGGTGTGTGAACAGGCAGGTACATGCGCTGCGTGCGTGCACATGTGTGCACATCTGTGTACGTCTGTGCGTTGTGTCAGTGTGCATGCGTGTGCTGTGTGCTGGGCCTACGTCCACGCATGTGCTGTGTCTGTGTCTCGAGCATACACCTGTGTCCAGGCATGTGCCGTGTCTGTCTGGGCATACACCTGTGTCCAGGCATGTGCCGTGCCTGTGTCCCGGGCACACACCTGTGTCCAGGCATGTGCCATGTCTGTCTGGGCATACACCTGTGTCCAGGCATGTGCCGTGCCTGTGTCTGGGCACACACCTGTGTCAGGCATGTGGCGTGCACACAGGAGGAGAACAGGGCTGGGCCTCTGCCTTCCTCCAGCAGACACGGAAAGTGTCTGTCCTGGGACAGGCTCCAAGCTCCGCGGGGCGGCCCTGCCCACAGGAAGCCCCACCCAGCCCCTTTCCCGCCCCCACTCCGCCCACCCACGCCCAGCACACGTGACAGGTGGGGGTCTCCCCTTCGGAGGGCGGGGGCGGCCCGGGCTCTGGAAAGTGCTGTCTCACTGTGCTCCAGACGCCAGCCTCAGCCGGGTGGTATTTAAGGAAAATAATATTTTCCATTAATAGTCAGGCCGGGCAGCCAGGAGCAGCCTGGACAGCGTGGTCTGGCACGGCCCTGGGCCGACGGTGCCACCCGGTGCCTCTGTCCACCCCCTCCAAACACGGACACGGGTGACCCCACCGCACCACGCAGGGGGCCGTGGAGAGGAGCGGGGACACGCGTGGCAAGGCCCGGCCACAGCCCAGGGGCTGAGAGGAGAGAAGGGGGAGGGGACGGGCGGGGCCTGACCGTGCCCAGACAGGGACGGAGCCGCAGCGTCCCTGGGGTATGGCGTCACGGCCCCGAGGAGGGACACAGCCTGGAGCCAGCACTCGGGAGGGCACCCAGCCACAAGCACCCACTGAGCTTGCAGGGCCATCCGCGGCAACAGTGACCCGGGCCCACCCACGTGGACAGGACGGGATGACCGGGGCCCCCATGTGGACAGGACGGAGTGACCGGGGCCCACCCACGTGGACAGGACGGGGTGACCGGCACCCACGGACATGGACAGGACAGGGTGGCCGGGGCCCACTGATGTGCACAGGACGGGGTGACCGGGGCCCACGGACATGGACAGGACGGGGTGGCCGGGGAGAGGGTGGACGGGGCCTGCTGATGCGACAGGAAGTGGTTCTCTAGGGCCATTTCTGCCCCTTGGGCTGGGGCGGGAGGACCCTGCTGTCCCCTGCTGGGCAGTGTCTGGGTGACCAGGAGTTCCCTGGGGTAGCCGCACTGCAGGCCCTGGACAGGAGTGGACGTCTGGGGCGGCGTGCAGAAATGGACCACGGCCACGGGTCTCCCCAGGGCCAGGCAGGGGGGCCTTCAGGGCCTGTCCCGCATCTCCGGCCCCAGCCCCGCTGCTGACCGGCCTCACTGGCGGGTTCTCCCCTGAGGCCCTGGGTCAGGCCAGGGAGCCGGAGACCCACCACGGCAGCCCGGCCCCATGGGGAGCACTGGGCCCCGGGGCCAACAGCAGCAACCCGAGGAAGTGGTGGGCGGGCCTGGCCCTCGGGACCCCTCTCCCTGCACCCCGTGTGCCCTTCACCCACGCTCAGCCTTTCACACCTGTGGGCAGCACCTGGCGGCCCAACCGTCCTCAGGCCTCCACCGCCAGACACTCCACTCCACAGACACAGTGCTCACGGTCACCGCCTCAGGCCTGGCCACCGGAGGAAGACAGTGCTCACCGTCATCGCCTCAGGCCTGGCCGCCGGGCGGGAGACAGTGCTCACCATCATCGCCTCAGGCCTGGCCGCCGGGCGGGAGACAGTGCTCACCATCATCGCCTCAGGCCTGGCTGCCGGGAGGGAGACAGTGCTCACCGTCATCGCCTCAGGCCTGGCTGTCAGCAGGAGACAGTGCTCACCGTCATCGCCTCAGGCCTGGCCGCCGGGAGGGAGATGGTGCTCACCGTCATCGCCTCAGGCCTGGCCGCCGGGCGGGAGATGGTGCTCACCGTCATCGCCTCAGGCCTGGCCGCCGGGAGGGAGACGGTGCTCACCGTCATCGCCTCAGGCCTGGCCGCCGGGCGGGAGATGGTGCTCACTGTCCATGCCTCAGAACGGCTCTGGCATGGGCAGGCAGCTGAGAGCAATGACTTACACCGGAGTTTCCCAGGGCTCTCGGGATGGGGCCTCTGTCGGTTTGCTCAAGTAAAGGGGTTTTCAGGGCCAGCGGGAGGGTCAGACCCTGGGGACCGCTGGACAACGCCGGGAGGCCTGGCCGTGTGGACACCAGGCTTCGGCTTCCTCCGTGGGCAGCGCCTCCTTCCTGCCAAAACTCAGCCATGTCCACACACTCAAGCCACGTGGACTGACCGGGGACGGCGGCAGCGTGGGGTGGGCATGGTGGGAGACACGCGAAAGAAGGAGAGAAACCTGCTCCATGCACTCATCCATGAGTTCAGCCACACGCACATACACACGCGCATACACACACGCATACACACGCACATCCACACACGCATCCATACGCATACACACACGCATACACACGCACATACACACATGCATACACACACGCATACACGCGCATACACACACGCATCCACACGCATACACATGCGCATCCACACACGCATACCCACGTGCATCCACACGCACATCCACACATGCATACACATGCGCATCCACACACGCATCCATACGCATACACACACGCATACACACGCGCATACACACATGCATACACACACGCATACACGCACATACACACACGCATCCACACGCATACACACGCGCATACACACGGTCTTCTGCACTATCCACTTCTTCATGCACTTCATCTATGTGCTTCGTCCACATGCCTACCCATGTGCCTCATGCACACGCTTCCCCCTCACATCTGTGCACTTGACCCACGCAAATGGCAAAGAACACGGGCCGCCCCAGGCGCCTCCTCGCCAGTGGCCCGTGTGTGCAGGCGTGCGAGGCTGAGGTGGCCAGAGGACACCACGGGTGGGGCCCGGCTCACAGAGCCCTGCAGGCCGCAGTGGCACCGGGCACCCCTGCCCGGGCACGCGCTGCCTGAGAAACAGGCCCCTGAGCCCGTCTCGCCGGGACGCTCTCGTGGCTCCCATGCGCGGGGATGCGGTGCCACAGCCAGGCCCGGGCCGGAGAGACGCCTGGAGCCTCCCGCCCCCGAAAGCACGTCCTCTCTTCAGAGAAAACCGGCGTCACCGCGGCCTCGACGCCCAGGAGGGCCTGCCGCGGCCTGCCACGGGCCTGCGGTGCAAGGACCACGGGGCGAGCGCCTGCTCTGCACAGTGACCCCCGTTGCCCGGAGCCCGGCAGGGGGCGGGGGCGAGGGTCGTCGCCGACTCACCTTCTGTCCCTTCACTCCGTGGCAGTCGCATTTCCCACAGCCAGAGCCGGCACAGCCTCCGCCGCCCTGCAGCAAAGGAGAGAGAGGCGGTAAGTGGGAGCCCGGAGCAGCCACGGGTTCGAGCCCGCCCCGAAGCCCCAAGACAGCCCCGGCCCGACGTGCCCCCACTTAGCCCTCGCCGCGAGGGTGGCAGCACGAGGCGAGGACGCGGAGGCAGAGAAGGGGTGAGTCCCCATTGCAGCCGGGCCAGGCCGGGCCTTACGGGTCACGGTCGCTGGACCCTCATCCCACACGGAGCGAGCAGCCTGCCAGGGAGGGGCAGGCCAAGCTGACCCCGACCAGCTCCGGAACCTGGGCTGGGGGGCGGCCGGGGGTGGGAGCCCTCCCAGGGCCCTGCGCGGGGAGCAGACGCATCAGCTGCTGCCCCGGAGGGAGGCGTTCCAGAAGCTTCCGCCAGTGCCCCCTGGCACTGCCCAGCGCCACGCTCAGGCCCTTCGGGGGCCCCAGCCGGGCTGCGCCAGGAGCTGGCGGGACCCACAGAGAGAGCGCAGGACCCCGCACGGACCCGCTGCTCCCAGCAAGGCGGGCAGCGGGAGCAGCCGTGCCCACGGCCAGACGCGCGCGTCCCGCGGGCCACCGCACACCCCACAGGCTGGGGGGCCGGGGAGGGGGGCTGCAGCTCTCCGCCCTCGCGCCTCAGACAGACAGCGCCTGACACCTCGAGGCTGTTTGTGCAGGAGGTTTTATTGCCAGAACTTTCTACAGCCCGGGGCAGTCTGAAGGCCGGCCCCCGAGAACTGTCTGACTTGGGCAGCATCGGCCCTGCCGAGCCCCACAGCCCGGGTGGTCCGGCAGTTGGTGCCGATGCCAGACAAAGCAGAGCCGCGAGTCCACCGAGCTCAGCCCCTGCCCCCCCCTGTGCGGGAAGGTCTGGCTCGAGGGGGCGTGTGGGCTGCGGTGCCCCCCGTTTCACAGGAGACCCGCGCCCCGCTCCCGACGCCCACGTGCTGGGTCCAGCCGCCCCACCCCCAGGCGGCAGCCCCTCCCCCCACAGCAGGGCTGCGCCCATGCGGGTCCCTCGCGCCCTCCGACTGTGCCCGCCCGCCCCGCAGCAGCCTCGGCTTCCCCAGGGTGCGAGTGGGGCCCGGGGGCTGCAGAAGGGGCCACCCCGGCTGCTCCGCTGAGACAGGCCTGGCCCAGGTCAGAGCCCCGCGCTCCGACACAGCATGGCGGTGCCAGGGCAGGAAGGGGAGGCATGGGGCACTGCTGCCATTGAAGTGGAGCGTTTCCGGCATTTCTCTGATCTGTGGACCAAGAGGGCCACGCGAGGGGCTGCAGGCGGCAGGGGCAGGAAGGGGAAGCCCGAGAATGCTCCCCAGAGCGCCAGCTTCCTACGGAGAGTGCCAGCTGTGTGAGGGAGGGGGGAGAGGGAGGGGGAGCAAGAGGGAGCTGTGAGGCACAAGCATGAGAGGCGTGGAGTATGTGTAAGAGACAAAGCATGCGTGTGTGGGGGTGAGAGAGCATGTGTGTGTATGTGTGTGAGAGAGAGAGAGCATGAGAGTGGGTGAGAGCACGAGTGTGGGTGAGACAGCATTATGAGAAAGTGTACAAGCGTGACAAAGAGCACATTTGTGTGACAGCATGTCAGGAAGTGTATGAGAGTGTGAGGGAGCGAGCAAGTGTGAGAGAGAGAAAATGTGGGTGAAAGTGCGAGTGAGGGTGAGTGTGTGAGTGTGAGAGAGATGGCATGAGTGTGGGAGTGTGTGTGAGTGTGTGAGAGAGCATGAGTGTGTGAGAGTGAGAAAGCATGTATCTGAGAGAGAGCAAGTGATGTGAGACAGCATGTGTGTAAGAAAGTGTGAGAGCATGTGTGAGAGTGTGTGTGAGACAGCGTGAAAGAGCATTGTGTGAGCATGTGAGTGTGTGAGAGTGTGTGAGAGCATGTGTGAGAGCATGCATGAGAGAGCATTGTGAGAGCATGTGTGAGAGCGTGTGTGAGAGCATGTATGAAAGAGCATGTGTGTGAGAGTATGTGAGAGAGCACATGTGTGAGAGAGCATGTATGAGAGCATGTATGAGTGTGTGTGTGTGAGAGAGAGCGTGTGTGTGAGAAAGTGAGAGCTTATGTGTGTGAAAACATGTGTAAAAGACAGCATGTATGAGAGAGCATTGTGTGAGAGAGAGCGTGTGTGAGAGTGTGTGTGAGAGAGAGCATTGTGAGAGGGCATGTGTGAGAGCGTGTGTGAGAGCGTGTGAAAGAGTGCGTGTGAGAGAGCATGTGTGAGAGAGTTGTGAGAGTGTGTGAGAGAGCGTGTGTGAGAGAGCATGTGTGTGAGAGTGTGTGAGAGAGCATGTGAGTGTGTGAGAGAGCATGTGTAAGAGCATGTGTGAGAGTGTGTGTGAGAGTATGTGAGAGCATGTGTGAGAGAGTGTGTGAGAGAGCTTGTGTGTGAGAGAGCCTGTATGAGAGTGTGTGTAAGAGTGTGTAAGAGAGCATGTGTGAGAGAGCGCGTGAGAGAGCGTGTGAGAGTGTGTGTGAGAAAGCATGTGAGAGCGTGTGAGAGAGCGTGTGTCAGAGTATGTGTGAGAATGTGAGAGAGCGTGTGTGAGAGCGTATGTGAGAGCATGTGAGAGAGTGTGTGAGAGCGTGTGTGAGAGAGCATGTGTGAGAGAGCGTGTGAGAGAGCATGTGTGAGAGCGTGTGAGTGTGTGAGAGAGCATGTGTGAGAGCGCGTGTGAGAGAGCGTGTGAGAGCGTGTGTGAGAGAGCATGTGTGAGAGAGCGTATGAGTGTGTGTGAGAGAGCGTGTGAGAGCGCGCGTGAGTGTGCTCACAGATGTCCACTTCCAGAAGCCCCATCTGGACGGAGTTCAACAGCATGAATCCTCGCCTCTGCACTCTCCTGCCTTCCCATTCCAGCGTTAACCGTTTTTATGGGCCTCTCAGCCCACCAAATAGGGGCATGTGGCCGCAGGCCAGGCGCAAACAGCTTATCTTTCAGATTCCTTTCGCATTCCCTCTGCGCGCACAGTGTCAGATGGTTGTGCACTGAGTGCTCCCGCGTACTTCCTGCCCGAGCTTCTGGGGAATCTTCGGCATCACCCTCTGGCTCGGGGCCGAGGAGGAGCGGAGGGGGCAGAGGTGGGCGGCACGCGGCCCTCGGGAGGGAGCTGGCTGGGCACCCGTCCATCAGGTCAGCTGAGCTCCGACTCCGCGCGATGGCCTCACCGAACATGCTGGAACCGGCCCCTCCCGGGGCTGCTGGCGGGGAGCATCCACCCTCCCCTCCCCGACAGGCCCGGCCAAGGAGGCCGGGAAGAACCGGGCATGTTTCTCTCCTCGACCCCTGGCCACTGTGGCTGGTGCCGCCTCAGCCCCGGCCTGTTGATGGCTCCAGGAGCGACTCAGGGCCTGGGCCCCTCCCGGCAGCAGCTCGTGGGGGTGTCGCAGGGTCCCCCGTCAGAATTCCCAGAGCCGCTTCCAGGATCCGCGGCCTGTGGGCGAGCCCTGGCTCCTTCCCCGGCACGGCGCGGTCCTCTCAGTACCACAGGGAGCGACACTCCCCCCAGTGCTGGCTGAACGCAGCCCTGATCACTGCCAGGTGTGGCTCCCGAGCCAAAGTGTGTGAGTGTGTGTGAGAGATGATCCAGTCACTTCCAGAAAGTTCCAGAACATTCCACTCGGGCCTCCAGCCAGGACAGAGCGGACAGCTGTGTTCACAGGAGACGGCCCTGCAGGGGGAGCCTCGTTTCTAGGGGGGAGGGAGCTGGGCCCGGATTCCGGCGGGGGCGCGAGTCCCTTCACGGTCCGAAAATATCTGGGTCATGGAGCAGCCTCGGTCTCCCCGGGTGCTCCGCCCTTCAGACGCCCCCCGGGCCCCGAGCACCAGCCCCAAACAGTGCACACGGCACTGAAAACCCAGAAAGAGCCAAATGCCGCCGCTGAGGGACAGTTTCTCAAACGCCCACACTGCTCTCCGCGTCCCGTCCGCTCGGGCCCTGGGGTCCTCCAGGGGCTGCAGAGTCAGGCAGCTCTCGGACGGAGGAATAATCCCCGTGGCTAAGGCAGCGCATGAGAAGAGCAGCCGGCCTGGGAACCGTGGACTCGGACTGGCCTACCACCTGCAAGTGTTCCAGAACATTCCTGCTCTGATTTGAAAACGACCACGAGTGTTGATACATTCTTGGCAAAAAAAAACACAGACACGGGGAACCTCGCTGGACTCGGGGCCCTCCGCCCCACGTGTGGGCAGGGTCTGGGGCCAGAGCGCTGCCCTCGCCCCCGGTGGGCTGGCACACGTGTGGGCATCGGAGGAATTATTCCTCGTCTGGCAGCTTCTGGCTGCACTGATCTCTGAGCCTGTACCCTGGGGCTGTCAGGGGCACGGACTCCTGGAGGGCGCGGGGGAGAGATACGTGTGAGAGTGTGGGACTGTGTCAGGGGCACGGACTCCTGGAGGGCGCGGGGGAGAGATACGTGTGAGAGTGTGGGGCTGCATGTGAGAGCGCATGAGAGCGTGAGGGTGAGTGTGGGTGAGAGCATGAGCGTAAAAGCGAGCACCTGTGAGAGAGCGTGAGCGAGAGCATGAGAGTGTGTCAGAGGTGTGATGCAAGCGTGTGAGAGAGCACGCGTGTGAGAGCGCGCGGCACGAGCCGTGTAAGAGAGCACGAGCGAGAGGCTTGTGAGAGTGCGAGGTGCGGGTGAGAACGTGCCTGAGACAGCATGTGAGAGAATGTGAGTGAGTGTGTGTCAGAGCCCTGTGTGAGGGAGTGTGAATGCGTGTGTGGGGCCACACACTGAGTGGGGGAGTGCGGGCCACGGCTCCTTCAGCCCCTCCCGGCTGTCCCTGGACGCTGGTGCTGGCGGTGTCCCGTCTCCCCGGGATGAGGCGCAGCCCTGCCCAGCTGACCGCAGACGCAAGGGGCCGCACAGAGGGACAGGTGACCTGCACGGGGGGGGGGGGGGGGAAGGGGGGCTGGCGGGGCAGCGTGTCGGTCTCAGGGCCACGGGGTGGAGACCAGGACAGTGGGCCTGGCTCTCCCTGAGGTGCTGAGTCTGACACAGGCAGTCTCATGCACAGGCACACTCACACACACACAGACACACACACAGGCACACACACAGACACACACACAGGCACACACACAGACACACACACAGGCACACACACAGGCACACACACAGACACACACACAGGCACACACACAGACACACACACAGGCACACACACAGGCACACACACACAGGCACACTCACACACACACACAGGTACACACACAGACACACACACAGGCACACTCACACACACACACAGGCACACACACACACACACACAGGCACAGACACAGACACACACACAGGCACATACACAGGCGCACACACACACACTCCCACACGCACACGCTCACCCACGCACAGTGTCCCTGCGCGCCCTGGCCGTCCTGCAGAGCTGCCCCGGGAAGGGAGCTGAGGCACTGCCCAGGGGCTGTGGGGGGTGCCATGTTCTGCGCGGGCCCCTCGCAGCGCCCGTGTCTGTGCCCGCCGCTCTCCTGAGCCCCAGCCCGGCCACGGGTCAGACCCCTCTGGCAGGGAGAGCGGCCCGGCCGGGCCTCACACGGTGGGTCTCACGGGAAACCCGGGCAGGGAGCGGCGGGGGGCGCGGGACATTCCGTGCCCCCCCCCTCGGGCACAGAAACCGCCACCGGCCGCCAGCTGTAGAGCCGCGGTGCGGGCGCCTCGCCACCTCGACCCTAAGTGGCACCTTCGAGCCACCCACGGGCGCGAGAACAGCCCTTGTGGTTAGAGGCACGGCCACAGCCGGGCCACAGAAGGCAGCCGAGCCGCTGGCCGCCGGCCCCTGGTTTCCCACTGACCGCCGTGCCCGGCCCACCCGGGGGCGGCGGCACCCACCCTGCACCCGCCATGGCTGCACCACTCTCCCGGGGAGGGGCCGAGAGCTCCTCAGACTCACGATGGAGCAAGGGAGCGAGAAGCCACGGCGGCAGCGTGGGGCAATGGCCTCCCACCAGGAAGCCTCCCCGCATCTCTCGATCTCGGCGCGGCAGAGCCGCGGGGGTCAGCACGGCCACAGGGAACCTCGTGCCAGCACGTCCTGCCACGCCTCTTACCGCCTGGAAGGTTCTGGAGAGCCTTGGGCCAGAGTCCCCCGGGCACAACTCAAGGACAGGCTACCCGCCCAGCCCCAAGTGGCCGAGCACTGTGGACGGGGTCGTGCACTGCCCCCCCCGGAGCCACCATGCAGAGCTGTAGGACCTGGGGACGCCCCCGAGGCTCCGAGTGGAGCAGCCCTGGGCAGCCCTGCGGGGTGGCCCGTCCACGTTCAGGGGCCTCCTGCCCCGCACTCAGTGAAAACACCCCAGAGCCAGCAGCCAGGGCCGGCGGGTCGAACCCTGGTACGCAACATCCCCCGAGTCCCCCCAGCCTGCCCGCCGGGGCGAGGCAGCCGCGTGGAACGACCAGCCGGGACGTGTGAAACATTAACAACCGGACGGCCCAGCAGGGAGGGTGCCTGCTGGCGGCTGACCCAGGCACCCCACACGGTGCCTCGAACCCCGCCAGGAGCCAGCCCTGAGCACCGCCGGGGGAGCCCCCAAATCAAAAACCCAAACTGCAGTGAACACACACTCGCTTTGTCACGATCTCGGGTTCGGGTGGACCCGGCTTGGTCACGCTGCCCAGCGGCCTCAGCACAGCGGTTTCCCCGAGGTGTTTTTAATGGCCAAGTCGCTCGGGAGAACTCGGATGCTGGCTGGGGTTCGAGGCCTGCTGTGTTTCTCATCACTGATCAGGTCCTGGAGGCACCAGGGGCGGGGCCTGTCACTTCCTTCGGGGCCTCGGAGTTTCCAGGCGCATTTTACCTGTTTAAGGCAAACTTCCCCGTGCCCTGCCTGACCGCCACTCCTGCCCTCCGTCCGCCGGCCTCGGCCAGGGAGCCCTTGCTGTGCCCAGGACACGGCCCGGCCAGTCGGCCCGGGCGCGGCTCTGCCTCGGGGGCGCATCAGCAGGTGTCGGACACCCGGCCCAGGAGGCCCCGGGGGGGCCGAACACACACATTCCCGCCCCCCCCCCCCCCGCCTCTTCCGTGCCACCCTGAGGAGTGCTGGGACCCGCCCGAGGGAGCCGCCGGCCGGTCCTCGCAAAGGGCCACAACCCCCGGCCCGGGGAGGTGACGGGGACGGGATCGACACCCGTCTCCGTCCACCGGAGGGCGCTGGTCGCCCCTTCCCGGTACCTCCCCTGGGTCCCCGTCTGCACCCGACCCCGCAGACCAGGCTCCGAGAGAGCTCGGCCACCGCCACCACGGCCCCCGCCTGGAGCACGGCCCACCCGGGGACAGCGGCCGGCACGGGGTCTCTGCCGGAACATTCTGGAACCCAGCTGGGAGGGGGCACAGCCAGCGGAGGTGTCTGAGGCTGGGGCTGGGCACAGGACTATGGAGACGGAGCAGCTCGCGGCCTCAGCTCCCACAAGCCGGGCGCCCTGGAGGAACTGAGCCCCACAGAGGCCCACGGGGGCCCCGAGACCAGGGGGGGCCTGAGGTGCAGGTGGCGAGGAGGTCCTGAAGGGCCACGCCCCGCCGGCCCCGCCGTGAGGGACCCTCCGTGCAGCCCCAAACCAGCGTCCCACGGGCACGGCGGCCTTAGTCCGCCAAGGCGCCCGGCCCCTCCTGCTCCGGCGTCTTTGCTGGGACAAAGGGGCAAAGACCTCCCCAGGGCCGGGAGGGACGCGCGGCCGCACTCCGGGATCAGCAGCGGAAACAGGAGACGCGAGGGGGGTCCACGGACACAGGCCACACAATGCACGGGAAGGAAAGAACAAACAATGTGCTTCGGGGAAACACATGTCCCCCGCTGATGACCCCCTCCCACCTGGAATTTCCAGGTTAGGGGCGCCCGGCCCCGGTGCTGACCTCGCCCCTGCCGAGCCTTCCGCCCCCCTCCCCAGAGGACCCCGAGGCTGGCGGGGGCAGATCTGGTCCTGGTCACGCATCCCCGCCAAGGCCCCCGGCCCATCTGCCTGGGGGGGTGGGGGTCGCAGACATGCCTCCAGGTCCCGGGGAGAAAACGCAGCGTCCGGACTGTGGGGCCTGTTTGTGTGTGTGTGGGGGGGGGGGGGGTGGTGGGGGCCGAGACCCGCCTCTCGGGCTGCCTGGGACCCGAGCAGACCCGGCTCCTCCGGGCCAACACATCTGCAGGCGCGTCCCCGGGGAGGCCCGGAACATGCTCTGGGCGGCCGTGCGCGGGGGCGGCAGCTGTGCGCAGGAGCCCCCTCCCCCCTCCGGAATTCCGCGGGGGCGGGCGCGCCTCCTGCAGCCCGTTTCTCACGCGTCCCTCAGGGGCCGCCAGACGCAGCCTCCAAGGGGAGGCCCCGGCTGGGCCTGCAGGGGAGGGGCGGGGGGAGCCGGGGTCCAGAGATGCCCCGCACAGAGGGGATGCAGCCCTGCCCTGCGCCCGGCACCCCAGCACAAAAGCACCGACTCCAGCCCCGGCCTGGCTCCACCCCAGGGGCCTCTGTCCCCCTGGCCACCGCCCGGGCCCCAGGGGACGGCGTGTCAGAGCCCAGCGCACTGGGCCAGAGCTCGGGGAGGAAGCCTCGGGAATGTTCCGGAATGTTCTTTACATGCCTCCCTCCCCAGACTCGGCACTTCCGCCGCCCGCCCCCCCAACTGCTGCAGGCTAGGGGGGGGGGGAAGGAGGGAGGGAGGGCCCCCTCGTCCTGTGTCACCCCACGCTGCTTACCAGGTGCCTGGGGACCCCAGCCTCCGCCATGCCTGGGTGCTAGCTCCAGTCAGGAGGCCCGTCCACCGCCCAGGTGCCTGCAGGCTCAGGGCTGCCGGCCCCCCGAGGCCCTGCGTGCACTCGGCTGTCTCAGGGCAGGGCAGGGGCAGGGGCCGGGGGCCCGGGCCAGCCCGGTCTGGCAGCCGCTGCACAGGGTGGGCAGGCAGGCGGGCGGACAGTCGGGTGGACAGGCTGTTCCTGGCGTGCACCGGAGGGCAGGCTGACCCCCGGCGGGAAGCGAGGCCCAGCCCCAGGTCACACCCACGTGGGCCAGCTGCGAGGGCAGGAGCCGAGGACGCGCCCGACCCTGCTGTCCGGGAGCCGCCCGAGGCCAGGGCCCGAGTGCCCTCGGGACCCAGGGGTCTCAGCAGGAGGCCGAGGCCGAGGGGCCCCGGGAAGGCACCGACGGGCGTGACCCGCTCCAGACCGGGCTCGGGGCGCCACGTCTCACAGTGGGCGGGGGCTGGCCTGGCGCAGGGCCCCCCCCCAGTGGCCCCCGAGTGCACAGCCAGGAATGTGCACGCTGGTGTGGCCCCAAACAGCAAAATCGGAAAATAACCGAGGGAAACGCTTAACGGGGGCACGAGCATGGCGGACAGCCCCGGGGCCATCCCAGACAGTGAGGGGCGGCCCAGGAGACCCCCTCCCACAGACTCCGCCTGGACACGGCTGGCAGGGAGGAGGGGCAGGGGCTGTGCCTGCGAGGCCCAGAGGAGACGACTCAGGGAACAGAGGGGCGGCAGGCAAGGACGGGCAGGCCGGGGCAGGGCAGAGTAAGGACGGGGCAGGACAGAGTAAGGACGGGCAGGATAGGGCAGGTCAGAGTAAGGACAGGGCAGGACAGGGCAGGACGGGGAAGGGCAGAGTAAGGACGGGGCAGGGCAGAGTAAGGGCGGGCAGGGCAGAGTAAGGGCGGGCAGGGCAGAGTAAGGACGGGGCAGGGCAGAGTAAGGACGGGGCAGGGCAGAGTAAGGGCGGGGCAGGGCAGAGTAAGGACGGGGCAGGGCAGAGTAAGGACGGGGCAGGGCAGAGTAAGGGCGGGCAGGGCGCGGGCACGGTCTCGCGTCTGTGGCTGAGCTCTGCAGGAGGCTCGGGCGTCACTGGGCCACGGAGGGGGCAGGGCTCACCTGCTCGGTGCTGGCTGTGCGGAGCCTGCCCTGACCCTCGCGGCCGCAGGTCAAAGCTGGACAGACGGTGGGGGCCCCTGACTGGGGGCACAGAGCCTGGCGGGGGCGTGTGCCTGCGGGGTGAAGGATTCAAGGGCCGGCCTCGCAAACGCCCGAGGAGCCCACGGCCGGAGAACGGGCTGGGCGGGGGGGCCGGGCCCAGGGCTCTGCGGGGTCGGGGAGCTGTGGGTTCCTGTCTGCAGATGCAGCAGCCGGCCCCCTCACAGGCCATGGGGCATTTGCACGACACCAACAGCCCGACCGGCCAAGCCGCTGGGGACCAGCCGCTCCCCAGGACCGGTCCTGCCGCAGGGGCCACACCCCCACCTGGATGGCCAGAACAGGCAGAAAACACCCCTTGGGCGGCTACCGGGCCAGCCTGACCCCACCCACGCGACAGTATACCAGGAAGGCCGGACAGTGGCGCCGGACACCCAGACCAGCTCTGGAGCCGCCACGGCCCGGGACAGAGGTGGGGGACAGGGGCCAACGGGCCACCCAGCGGGGGCCGGAGCCCCAGGGGAGCCACTCAGGTGGTCCTTGGAGAGAAACTGAGGCTCAGGGCATGGCGGGCTCATGTCCACAGAGCCCACCTCCCACAGCACGGGGCCAAGGGTATGGCCGGGCTGGTGACACCGTCCCCCAGTGACCCAGTGACCGAGTGACCAGTGGTGACACCGTCCTCCAGTGACCCAGTGACCCAGTGACCCGGTGACCGGTGGTTTCTGTCCCCCACAGCAGTGCCGAGGTGGCGAGGCCGACGCTGCGCCCCGGGGCCAGCGGGGGACCCTGGCCCCTGCTCTCCACGTGCCCGGCCAGAGCGCGGGGCGGGGCTGCGGGGTCAGCGGTTCCGGAAGGCCTGGCCGGTCGGCTGGCGGGAGGGCAGGCACCAGCCCAGGTGGGGGTGGGGGAGGGGCCCAACCCGGGTCTCCTCAGACCCGGCCGAGCAGGACGGCCCGGACAGAGGGCACACGCCCAGGACGCCCGGCACACACGTGCACGCACCCACCAGAGGCACGCACGACACACGGGCACACACATGCAAGCACGCGGGCACATGGCACGGCACACGTGCACTCGACGGCCCTGGCCTCCTGCAGGTGGGCGGGAAGAACCGCCTGGGGGCAGCAGAGCCGGAGAGGGGGGAGGGGGAGGCGGGACCGGGGCTGGCCGGGCCCTGGAGGACGCGGCCCCTGGAGGCGGAGGGGGCTCGGCCACGCTGTCCCTCACGCCACCGGCAGCCGCGGGTCCCAGACAGAGGCAGCGGGACCACCCGGACACCAGCACCCAGCCGCGGGGCACCAGGAGCCCCTCCCACAGGACCAGGGCAGTGGGGGCAGGGCTGACCTGGGCCGGGGTGACCCGCTGGCCCAGCAAAGTCCTCGTCCCAGTGCCCCCTTCTGGGCCGCAGGGCAGGATCTGCTCAGGGAGGTGGAGACACACACGTGGGCCTGTGTGTGCACGTGTGTGTCAGAGGAGAACAAGGCGTGTGCGTGTGTGTGTGTGTGTGTGTGCCAAAGGAGAGCAAGGCCTGTGGAATGTGTGTGCCAAAGGAGAACAAAGCATGTACATGTGTGTGTCAAAGGAGAATAAGGCGTGTGCGTGTGTATGCATGTGTGTGCCAAAGAAGAACAAGGAGTGTGTGTGTGCATGTGTGTGCCAAAGGAAACAAGGCGTGCATGTGTGTGTGCATGTGTGTGTCCATGTTTGTCTGCACGCGGAGAACAAGGCGTGTGCATGTGTGTGTGCCAACGGAGAACAAGACCTGTGCGTGTGTGTGTGCGTGTAACAGAGAACGAGAGGAGTGCATGTGTTTATGTGTCATAGTAAAGTAAGACATGTGCACGTGTGCCACACGTATGAGACGTGTCTGCTCGTGCCACAGGAGACTGAGACGTGTGTGCCTGTGTGTGCATGTGTGTCGTAGAACGTGTGTGTATAAATAGCACCTTAAATTAATCAGATCCTTTGACATCGTTTTGTCATTCCTGAAATGTCCCGAGTAGATGTAGAACATTTTTACTGGGGGTGGATTGCGGAATCTGGCGCGCGTCCTGCTTTCCCGTTTCCACAACAGAACCACATGAGAAGCCCTCGGCGCGGCCCAGCCCTGCGCGGGGCCGGCCCAGCCCGCCGAGCCCGGGGCACATCTGCACGGCTGCTTCGTCACTGACCCAGATACTGCGCGGGTCCTCCCCCAGCACTGCCGGCCGTCGGGGCAGACGGGCAAGGCTGGGGCGCGAGCCCGCACAGCCCCACGCACGGGTCACGCATGGCCCACGCATAGCCCCACACACAGCCCCAGCATGGCCCCACACATGGCGTCAGCACGGCCTCAGCACGCGCAGGTGGCGGGACAGCGCCCAAGGGAAGAGAGAGGAGAGGAGGCCCTGCGGGCAGGGGTGCGGGTGGGGAGGGCCCCGGGGACTCGGGTGCAGGGAATGTGCCCTGCGAGGGGACGGGTGCTGGAACAGCATGTGCCCGGAGCCCGTCATGCCCAGCTCTGCAAGGGTCTATCTCACAGCGATTCAATACAACAAAATCTGAAAAAGAAAATTTTAATTTTGGGGGCTGGAGCGATAGCACAGCGGGGAGGGCATTTGCCTTGCACACGGCCGACCCGGGTTCGATTCCCAGCATCCCATAGGGTCCCCCGAGCACTGCCAGGAGTAATTCCTGAGTGCAGAGCCAGGAGTGACCCCTGTGCATCGCCGGGTGTGACCCGAAAAGCAAAAAATAATAATAATAATTTTTTTTTTAAACTTGTGAGCCAGACAGCCGGGTGCCTCCTCCCGTCCCTCGCAGCCCTCGGAGAGAGGAAGGGCTGCCCGCGTGGTGCCCACAGACCCCATGGACACGCACGTGCAGGCCCCGCTAGAAGAGGGACGGGTCAGCAGCGTGGGCAGCTCTGCGGAACTGTCCAAGGAACATGTCTGCCGTGGCTCCGAGCCCGGCCCCCCTCGCGGGGACACGGGGACCCAGAGCTCGGCCCTCTGAGCCCCTGCATGGGCCCGGGCTCGGGGGGCAGCCCGCCCCGCCGGCTGCTGACGCAGGAACAGCCCCGCAGTGTCGGGGGAACTGGCTGAGTTTTCTCCCCCGTCACTCTCCCCCCGCCGCCGCGGCCTCACCAAGGCCCCCCGAGACCCTCGGCCCCCAGCCCGAGGCCAGCCCTGCCCTGCTCTGCCACGGGCCTCGGTCTCGCGTGCTGAGTCAGGGGAGCTCCCGCCGGCCGCCAGCGTCGTGTTCTCGAGATTTCTCAATGTCCATGTGTTTTCGCTTTCCCTAATCGCCGCGGCATCTCCGGGCCTGGCTGGCCTCACCGTCCTCCTCCTGGCTCAGGCCACGCATGTTCTCCCGACCACTCCCCCGAGCCCTTCTGACACCCTCTCGGCCGGGGGCTTCAGCTGCCCCAGGCCCTCCCATCCCTTTGTTCCCTGTCAAGCTGTCACAAGTGAGGGCCCAGAGCGACGGCACGGCAGGGAGGGCGCGTGGCTCAACCCCGGCCCCCCACGGGCTCCCCAGGCCCCGTCAGGGGGGACCCCCAGCGCAGGCCGCGAGTCAGCCCCGAGCACGGCCGGGGGTGGCCCCAACCAGAGGGAGAAACACACAACCCCGAACAAAGGGACCCCACATCGAAGGCGGACTCGCGGCCTCAGCCGGGAAAAGCAGAGGCCGTGGCGGAACCCGGGGACGAGCCCACACCCAGGCCGCAGGGCCGTGGGCAGGGGCGGGCTCTGGGTCAGCGGGGCTGTTGCTGCTGCTTGGACACTGGACACCCTCTCCTCAACCGCCCGAGAGTCCACTCCGCTGCCCGGGACAGCCAGGCGGCGGGCAGTGCCCTCGCGCCTCGGCCCTGCCGCCAACCCCGGGCCAGGGGCTGCTGCTCCCCCGGGGCCCAGTCCGAGCCGGGCGGGGGCCGGCGCCCCGAGGGCTGGGTGACGGCGGGGCAGCAGGCCGAGGTCGGAGGCGGGACCCTCGGGGGAGCCCCGGCCCCGGGCGGAAGGCACATTCCAAACGCCCCGTTCTCAGGCGGCCACAAAGCCACCTCTGTGCCCGGCGGGAACAAGCTCTGCTGTGTGGCGCAAACATGCCGCAAACGGTCCCCGGTCACACGGGGACCCGAGTCCTCACGGCCCGACACTCACAGAGCCAGCCCTCGCCTCACCCCTGCCGGCGGAGGGACACCCGCCCTGCCTCACACCCCTGCAGGCGGAGGGACACCCGCCCTCCCTCACACCCCTGCAGGCGGAGGGACACCCGCCTTCCCTCACACCCCTGCAGGCGGAGGGACACCCGCCCCTGCCTCACACCCCTGCAGGAGGAGGGACACCCGCCCTCGCCTCACACCCCTGCAGGCGGAGGGACACCCGCCCCTCCCTCACACCCCTGCAGGCGGAGGGACACCCGCCCCTCCCTCACACCCCTGCAGGCGGAGGGACACCCGCCTTCCCTCACACCCCTGCAGATGGAGGGACACCCGCCCTCCCTCACACCCCTGCAGAAGGATGGACACCCGCCCTCGCCTCACACCCCTGCAGGAGGATGGACACCCACCCTCACCTCACACCCCTGCAGGCGGAGGGACACCCGCCCTCGCCTCACACCCCTGCAGATGGAGGGACACCCGCCCCCCCACGCACGATGGATGCCAACCAGCACCCACGGGCAGAGTCTGAGCCGGGGCATCCGTGCCAACCTCAGGCTTGGCGGGAGCCTCCGCCTGCACACCTGAGCCCGGTCCCGAACCCACAGCCTCGCAGCCTGAGGCCGCTCCCGCCGCAGAAACATGAGGCAGGAAGGGCAGGAGCTGCCCCGCCCGTCTCACTGCACTCCTCTCCTGAAGCATGTCCCCCTCCCCCCAGGGCCCCCCGGCTGCCGCCACAGCCCCTTGGCCGGAGCCCCAAGGTCTCCAGTAAACAGCCCGGCCAGGTTCTCACACGGCAGGACGCCCCCTGCCCACGCGGCCTCGGCGCCTCCCGGCCCTTCTCACGGGACAGCAGCTGCGAGGCCTGACCCGGGGGATGACAGCGCGGGGCGGGAACCAGCCCTCCACAGCTGCGGCCCCTCCCCCGGCCCGGAGTGGGAACACAGGGACGAGCGGGAACGCAGGGACGAGCGGGAACGCCAGCCCAGCCGCCAGCAGGAAGGGACACGGGACCCCCACACGAAAGGAACACGGGAACTCCCACACGGAAAGGGCAGGGGATGCGCACACGGAAGGGACTCCTGAACATGGAAGGAACACGGGATCCCTAACATGGAACATGGGGGGTTTCTAACATGAAACAACGAGGATCCCTAACATGGAACACGGGATCCCTAACATGGAACAAGGGGGTTTCTAACATGGAACAACGAGGATGCCTAACATGGAACACGGAATCCCTAACACAGAACATGGGGATTCCTAACATGGAACATGGGGGGTTTCTAACATGGAACACGGGGATCCCTAACATGGAACACGGGGATCTCTAACATGGAACACGGGGTTTTCTAACATGGAACATGGGAATTCCTAACATGAAACACGGGGATTCCTAACATGGAACATGAGGGATTTCTAACATGGAACATGGGGATTCCTAACATGGAACATGGGGGTTTTCTAAAATGGAACAACGAGGATCCCTAACATGGAACACGGGGGGTTTCTAATATGGAACACGGGGATCCCTAACATGGAACACGGGGATCCCTAACATGGAACATGGGGGTTTCTAACATGGAACATGGGGATTCCTAACATGGAACACGAGATTCCTAACATGGAACACGGGGGGTTTCTAACATGGAATGTGGTGATTCCTAACCTGGAACACAGGGACTCCTAACATGGTAACAGGGAACACGGGGATTCCTAGCGTGGGACACGGGGATTCCGTCCAGGAGGACACCCCGAGGCCTCAGACAGCTGCTGCTCTTGGAGCATTCGCACCCCTCGGGGGTGACCAGGACGCACGGTCAGCGCCTGCCGAGAAGGGGTGTGGGCACATGCCCTGGGGGTCGCACGGCCTGGGGTGCCGTTGCCAGAGATGGGAGGTGACACGGCCCGGCCCACTGCAGGCCGGTCACCACGCCCCGGGCCGGGCTAGCAGGACAGCCCCTGGGAGCCGGACGGTGGCGGCAGACGGGCCGCGGGTCTCCCTGTGCTGGCCCCCGCGAGGGTGGCAAGGGGCGGGGCCTCCCAGGGGTCCGCGGGGCTCTGTGCCCCCACACCTGCCCCTCCCCCCGCCCCAGCGTCTGCCGGAATCCCGCCTCACTCCACACACGCACTCGAGAGTCTGGAAGCAGCACAAGATTCCAGAAAATTCAGGAGTGGCCTTGGGAGCCCGGGCCGGGGCGGGGCAGCGGGCGGAGGTGCTGACGGGCCGTCCTCACCCGGGCCACCCACCCGACAGCCGGCCGGTGCGGGCACCGAGGGCTCTGCCACAAGCTCCGGCTGACGGCCGGCCCACGCCAGGGCAGCGTGGACAGGACTGCGACGGGCCCGCTCGGCAAGGACCCCCTCGCCAGCCCCTGCCAACACCACGCGCCAGAGCCAGGGCCGGCCACCACAGACCCCAGGCTTTGCTGTGCCCCCAGGGCACTCTCAGACACTCCCTCCTTCACATCCCCTGTGTGCCCATCACAAGCTGAGACCCCCACAGGGGCCTGGAGCCGGGGCCCCGGGGCCCGTCAGGAAGCGTCAGCGGCTGCCCCGGCCGCGCGTGCTACTGTGACTCAGCCCTGAGCTCAGGACGCCGCGTGCGTCCAGTTTGCCTTAAAAGGTAGCCCAGGCCTGGCCGCCACGGCTGCTCTGGGCCCCGTCCAGCCTCCT
Organism: Sorex araneus; assembly: GCF_027595985.1. Lineage (NCBI taxonomy): Eukaryota > Metazoa > Chordata > Mammalia > Eulipotyphla > Soricidae > Sorex > Sorex araneus. Next base: position 195,952,602 of record NC_073302.1, on the reverse strand, counting down.
CCCCCCGTGCCCCCCGCCCTGCGGACCCTCCACACAGCCGCCAGGTGGCCTGAGCTCCTCCCGCCACCAACGGCGCGGCTGCGGGAGCCCCCACGGCGAGGGAGGTGCCCCCTCCCCCTCCCGCGGGGCTCCCTCGACACCCCCGGAGCGCCCGTGCACCCCTAGAACGCCTTTCCCGTTTTCCTAGAAACTCCTGGCTCAGTTCCCAGGGGCTGAGCCCAGGCCCCGGGGCGGGGAAGGGGCGGCCAGCTGTGGCCATCTGCAGGGAACTCTCCAGGGTCACCCTCCAATTCCCAACCCCAGCAGACGCCAGCCACGCCCGACGGTGCCAGGGGCGGACGCGGCTTGGAAACCAGCTGACCAGGCACAGAGGGGCCGCCGGCGAGGCCCCACCTCGCTCCTGCACGGGCACCGTCCAGCACCCTGTCCACGGGAGTCCACTCCTCACTCCGGCCGCCCCCACGGCGCCCGCTCCCCACGCGGGACTCGCGCGGACCCACGCGCGGCTCACTGCGGAACCCACTGTCAGGCTGCACTTGGCCTTAGGCTGCCCCAGGGCCGCCCCTTCGGCGCTGAGGCTGGTCCAGGCGGGGCGGGCACCTTCCTCCTTCACCCCGTCTGACTGGCCCCTGCCCGCCCCTGGCAGAACTGGGGGGTCGGTGACAACTACCCTGCAAAGACAGCCCCTCGGGACGCAGCAGTGACAGCTGCTGCTCTGCGGTGGCACCAGGAGACGCCCACCAACACTCCCAGAGGGGCGCACCGCGGGGACTGACACCCTCAGCCCCCATGTGCTACCTTTGCCCCACCTGAAGTTCCGCCCCATGGCCCCGCCTACCTGCTGAAGCCCCACCTACCCTACCGAGGCCCCGCCCCATACGTGGCCCCGCCCACCCCACTGGGCCCCGCCTGCCCACCTGGAGCTCCGCCCATCCCGCTCAAGGCTCCGACCACCCCACCCTGAGCTGTTCCCAGGGGCACAGGGAGGTGGGGCGGCCTGGCCAGTGAGCACCGCCCAGGGCTCACGTCCCTGCCGCCCTCCAGCGGCCTCCCCAGCAAGACACGCGTGCCCATGGTTGGGCCGCAGGGGCTGCGACTGGGGGCCGTCCTGGAGGTCACTGTGTCCTCTGGCCAGGAGACTGGTGTCCAGCCTTCTGCAAAGACCCAGGCTTGGCCGGGCAGGCCCGGGGACCACGGGGACCCCCGCCCCAGGGACGAGCAGGGCCAGAGGAGGCCTGAGCCCTGGAAGAGGGGGCCGGAACGCAGACCCCCGCTGTGCGCTGGCCTGTCCACAGTGAGGAGCTGGTTCCCCCAGGGCCCCGGCCAGGGCCACCTCGGGGCACTCCCCAGCGCTCCCCACCCGACGGACCTGCCCCAGGAAGTGGGAACTCGGGCCCTTGGGGGCAGGCTGGACTCTGCCGAGCACAGAACCAACCGGAACCGGCTGGGGGGCACTCGGCTCCCACGCGCGAGGGCCACTCTCACAGCGGGGAGGGGCTGCCGACCCGCCCCATCCCCCTCCTCAGCCCGGGTGCACGCCTGCCCCCGACTGCTGTGTCCACGCAGGACGCCGGGCCCAGCCAGGCCTGTGTCCCCACGCCCGCGGCGCTCGAGCCCTGGGCAGCGGGGACAGTCCCGGGTGCCCGCTCCCTCCGCAGGGGCCGTCTGCAGATTCCCCATTCTGTAAGGGAAAACAGGGCCCTGCCCGCGCCCCGCGGGTCAGCGCCCCACGACAGTGCAAGGCGCTTCCCCAAAGCTGCCCAGGGCCTGTCTCGGTGCACGGGGCAGAGCTGGACTCGTACCGGGGGCAGGGGTCATCCCCGGGAACCCCGCAGGGAAGCCAAGGCTGGCCTGGCTCCTCTGCTCTAATGCCGCACAGCCAGAGGGCCAGGCACACAGTAGGTGGGCAGATGCTGCCCACTACAGGGGTGCAGGCACAGCTCCCGCATCACAGGGGTGCAGGCACAGATCCCGCATCACAGGGGTGCAGGCACAGATCCTGCCCACTACAGGGGTGCAGGCACAGCTCCCGCATCACAGGGGTGCAGGCACAGATCCTGCCCACTACAGAGGTGCAGGCACAGATCCTGCATTACAGGGGTGCAGGCACAGATCCTGCCCACTACAGGGGTGCAGGCACAGATCCTGCCCATCACAGGGGTGCAGGCACAGATCCTGCCCACTACAGGGGTGCAGGCATAGATCCTGCCCACTACAGGGGTGCAGGCACAGATCCTGTCCATCACAGGGGTGCAGGCACAGATCCTGCCCACTACAGGGGTGCAGGCATAGATCCTGCCCACTACAGGGGTGCAGGCACAGATCCTGCCCACTACAGGGGTGCAGGCACAGATCCCGCATTACAGGGGTGCAGGCACAAATCCTGCCCACTACAGGGGTGCAGGCACAGATCCCGCATTACAGGGGTGCAGGCACAGATCCCGCATTACAGGGGTGCAGGCACAGATCCTAACAGTATAGAGGTGCATACACAGATACGGTCAATACAGGAGCTATGCCCAAGAGGTGTGGATAGATGACCTTAACTACCTCAGCATATCATGTACTTGTACTCTGCACATACACGTGAGTGTACACGTATGCCACATGCCTGTATGCTCATGAGAAGCCCTTAAGCATCCAATCCATGACTGCTCCATGTGACAACGTGTAGACCGGAGCCCCTTCCTGAAGCTGGCCTGTTTTTGAGCGCTATGGGCAACTGCTCCCAGTCGCCCCGAGTTTGTAGCTTCTTCCCTGGCTCTACGGTCAGACGTCCACAGCCAATGCCGGGGGGCGGGCTGGAAGCTGCCTTGGTGGCGCAAAGACACGGGCTCCGAGAGTCATTCCTGCCTCGAGCGTCCGTGCAAATGCCCGGTGCGAGCCAGGGACCTCTGGCACAGTTTCCGAGCCAGGGTGAGCCTCCGACTCCAGGGTGAGCCTCCGACTGAGCAGACCTGGGCCGCCAGAGGCCAACCCTGTTATCAGCCACTCTCCTGTGCCAGGTACTTTCACTGAGCGCCTGGCCTCACGGGTTTTATTTTCCCTGAGGTCAGGAAAAAAATGGGCCATGAGCTACAAACTTGGCTCCTAGCCTAAAATAACACCCCAAAGTCATGTATGTCTCAAATGAATTATCCACTCGAGAAGAATCAAAAACATGTATTTCTATCATGTATTAGCAGATGATAACCCCATGAAAGAAGATAAAATATCTGTAGGTCAACAGAAATAATAAAAATGATGAATCGTCCAACTTTTTAAGCCTTAGAAGCCTGAATTCCAGAGCTAAGAAATACAGTCTTATTATTTTCAAGTATCTGGGAAAACAGAGTCTATTTATTGTGAAGACATCTGACAGCTATTTGCCGAGTCACCGGGAGACGGGGCGTGTGCGTTCCGTGTTTACAGGGGAGCGTGGTGAGAGCAGGGCCCGCGGGCACGCTGCCACGGTGCCCCGTCTTATCACAACATTATTGATTCTGGACCAGCGTCAGGGGCTGAGCCCAGAGCCAGAGACTCACTACCCAGATTTCAGGGTATTTTTTCCCATCCATGACCCATTTTCCTGCGCTGGCAACTCCGTGTCAGTTTTATAAGTCATTTCCTGACCAAAAAATTGGAGTTATTTTAAACCACTAACCCCGAATGGTCTTTAATCTCCGGAAATGGCTTTGGCCGTAATCAAAATCCAAAACAGAAAATCCTCGCGCGGGGCCAAGTGGCCGAGGCGGGCAGGGTGGGGTGCTGCTGGGGGCGGGGCTTGGCGCTGGGGTCCCGGCCAGCCCTGGCCAGTCCTGTGTGGGGCCGGGGCCCCGCCCGGGTGCAGCAGGACCAAGCCCCTGGGACGCGGAGAGGAGCCAGCCGCCCGGCACAGCTGCTTCCCGGGACAACAGCCTCCCCGGGGGCCCCCGGCCACCCCCACACAGCAGGGCACGGCAGGGAAGGGGCGGGATGGTCCTGGCCCGAGCACCAGACCAGCACCCCGGGGCTGCGGGGTCCCCATCCTGTACCCAAGCAGCTCATGGCCCCAGACCGGCACTGGGGTCCCCCAGGGGGACACGGTTCTGGGCCTGCGTGGGGCCCGCTGTGGGGTGGGTGGGTGACCTGCATCACTGAGCCCACCCTGCTCCCAGGCGGGGCCCCGCCCTCCTGCTCACGGGCCAGCAGGCACAGAGACGGGGAAGAGCCGGGCTGCGTCCTGGGAAGAGTCTGAGCCCAGAGCCGCCTCCCTGGAGGTGCCCGGCCGGGCGGCCACTCTCTCAGCTCTGCACCCACGAAAGTGGAGGCTTCCCGGGGATACAGGGAAACCGAGTCCCGACCCCCATGGGGGACACTGTTCCCTGCAGGAAGCCGGATGGAGCAACGACATGAGCACACAGTGGGGAGGGGGTGGACGGTCACCTGAACCCCGACTCAGGATGGGCGGGGGCCCGGCCCAGCAGAGTGGCCGGGCCTTGGACAGTCCCTAAACACACCTGGAAATGGAGCTCCGGGGCCGGCCACAAGAGGTGTGTCAAGGCTGGGGACCGGGAGGGTACTGGGCCCACTCGGGGGGCGGGGGGCCACTCTGACGCCTCTCAGATGAGCAGAGCAACGGGCACCCTCAGGTGCCGAGGGCCGCGGCAGCCGGGAAGAGACGCGCCGGCCACCTCCTCCACCGAGACAAGGGGAAGGCCTGCCCGAGGGCCGTGTCAGGAGGACACGGTCAGGAGCCACTGCCGACGCGTCCCCCGGCAGGGGCTGGACACGGCACAGCGGACGGCCAAGCCGGGAGGGTCGGGCCAGGCGGCCCGAGACCGTGGCTTCCCGCTGCCCTGTCCTCTGCTGTGACCCAAGCAGCGGGAAGCGGCCCTGCCACGTGGAGGCTTCTCCGCTGAGACGCCACTGCAGACCTGCAGCAGAGCCCGGAGGGTCCAGCCCGCAGACCCCCGGCTCGGGCACACACGGGCACTGGGCAACCCTGCGGGCGCACATTTCTCCAGGGCGCGGATTCGAGCTGAGCAGGGCCGTGCCGGGGTGATCAGGCACGGAACAAACTATTTACAGAAAGGTCCGGCTCTGTGTACGCTTCCCAGCCGTGTTTAGTCTGGGGATCACGGGCCCGGCTCTAAACCCGGAGGGACACCTCTGTCCTCCCCACAGCTCCCCAGACCCTGCCGTGCTCACACGCCACGTCAGCCTCCTCACACGGGACCGTCAACCCGGCCACACCCAGTGTGACATCTAAGGCAAGGGAAGGTCCTGGCATTCCACGACTGCCAGAGCACAATGGACACGGCCTTGTGGACCCACCTGGACAATGGACACGACCTTGTGGAATCACCTGGACAATGGCCTGGCCTTGTGGAATCACCTGGACAATGGCCTGGCCTTGTGGAATCACCTGGACAATGGACACAGCCTTGTGGGCCACCTGGACAATGGCCTGGCTTTGTGGAATCACCTGGACAATGGACACAGCCTTGTGGAATCACCTGGACAATGGACCTGGCTTTGTGAAATCACCTGGACAATGGCCTGGCCTTGTGGGCCACCTGGACAATGGACCTGGCTTTGTGGAATCACCTGAACAATGGTGGGCAGTGGCCAGGGTGGCCACACCATCCCCCCATGTCCTCTCTGAGCCGCAGACAGCACGATTATCTCCCTCAAGGGGCTGGGGCACGGGGCTCTGAGGGACCACGGGGCCCCCGGACTCTGCCCCGGGGCAGGACGGGCGGGAAGGCTGAGCTCTGGGTGGCACAGGGTGGCAACCCGAGAGCAGTGACCATGAGGCCAGCAGGGCCGGGACGGGGGGCGCCGGGGACCCTGCAGGGCCAGGTCACCCCTCACGGCCCGACACGGGGCAGCTGGGCTGCGGGGACACGCCGGTCAGCTCCTGCAGAAGGAAACTCACGTCCCTACAAACCCAGCGACCGTGGCTGGGCGCGGACCAAGAGAACCCAAAGCGCCCCTGTGCCCTGCCGGCCGGGCCTGGACGCAGACACACCCGGGCCCCCCGAGACACGAGGCAGGGGCCGTCTCACCAGGCCACACCTGGGCACAGAACCTAGGGCCTCACCCGAGCCAGGGGACAGCGGGAGGGTGTCTGCCTGGCATGGGACCCAGATGGTCCCCCCAGCACCACCAGGAACGATCCCTGAGCACTGAGCCAAGAGCACTGCTGGGCATAGCCCAAAAAGCAATAGATAAATAAATAAATAAATAAATAAATAAAAAGATGGCCAGTGCCTGACGGAGGACGGGAGGGAGGAGGGATTCGGGGTCTGCACTGACCCCAGAGGTCAGGCTGCTGCCCCTTCACCCAAAACCACCTACAGCCCCATGCAACACTCGGGGGGGGGCCGGGGTGTGGCAGCGAGGGGCTGCCCATGTGTGAGGGGCCTCCGGGGTGGGTGCGGCGAGCTCTGCCCGGAGAACTCCAAGGGCTGGACCCCCGCTGCGAAGGACAGCCGGCACTAGGCGCCGGGGCCGGGAGGGAGCGTGGACACGGAGGCTCGCAGGCCGGGCTGCGCGCAGTGTGGCAGCACCAAGTCTGGTCTGGAGGGCGCCCGGGGGCCCCTCCCCCAGGCCCGGCTGCAAGGCCACAGGCCGGGCGCTCACGACCGGCCGACACGTCCAGTGTGGGCAGCAGGCCACAGTGAGGGCAGGGCCCCCCTGCCCCCCCCCCCCCGCGCCGGAGAGTGGCAGGAATATGTCCTCGCATTGTTCCCCGTGGACATTTCTCGGTGGCCGCGAATAATGGCAGGAAGAGCGGTGCTCCGAGGGATTATTTTAGGGTTTCTATTGTTGCTCGTTCCTACCCCACCCCCCCGGCCCAGAATACCAACCAACCTGCGGGGAGACGCTCTAACGAGCTTAATCCCTCTGTCTGTTGGCCACAAGGGCGGAGACTCCCCCGAGCCCCCCAGGGCCCAGCCAGGCATTTCCCGGCTCCCCCCCCACCGTGTGAAACCCTGAGCCACCAACAGCGGCGGGGCGGGGGCTGGCGGCCAGCAGCTGAGGGGGTCGCCCCAGCCCTGACCCTTCCGCTCAGAACCGAGGTGCTCTGCTCACCAGCCTTGGCCGTTCCAAGCTGTGAGCTGCTGGTCCCGTTAATGCCTAACTGGGTTCTTGCATTCCTGGGGTCAGTCCGGGGGGGCGGGGGGGGCCGGGCACTGCTGCCAGGGGGCGCCAGCAAGCTAGGCGCGTCTCCTGGCCTGCGCCTCAGTTTCCCCCTGCTCCCAGAGAGAAGGGCAGCCACCGAGGCAGAGACAGCCGGGACCTGGGGTGGGAGGTCAGGGTGTGCCTAAATGCTGGGTCTCTGCAAGGTCCTCGAGGGACCTTGAGTGGCAGGGGCCATGTGCCCTCCAAAGGGTGGCTCGCCCCGCAAACAGCCCTCCTGGGTGCCCGGCCGCACCCCTCCCCGCCCCACTCCCCCCCCCACCCAGATGCACCCCCAGCAATACGGCGGCTCTGACGGGACGGGACGGGCATGTGACACGGGACGCAGACAAGACAGTGCTCCGGGTGCAGGACAGGAAGGTGGGGCGGAGGACGCCTGGGGACAGGGCAGCCGCCCCCAGGCCACGCTGTCCGCTGCGGCCATCAGAGCAAACCCCCAGGAGGAGGCCCCTCCCGGAGCCCTCGGGTTGGGCCAGCTCTGCAGTCACGCTGAGAGCAGGGGGGGGGCCGTGTCCCTCACGGAGCCGAGAGGGCCCTCAGTGCGAGGACACGCCCGCGGCGCAGGGAGACCCACGGCACCCCCGCTGCCCCACCCAGGGCGAGCGGGCACTCGGGACCCCGGGGACAGCAGAGAGAGACCCAGAGGCTGGCGGAGGGCAGGGGGAAGCCGTCCATCCGTCCGCTCGTCCATTCATTCACTCAGCCCTGGGCAGGACTGACAGACACGGCCCCTACGGGGAGTGGCCGGCTAGGGACAGGCTGCTCTGAGGCCCAGACAGTCAGCGGGACCCCCCAGCCGCGGCTGCGCCAGGCCCCCCCCACCAGCCGCTGCGAAACCACCCAGAAATGCATTCCCACAATTCACAGCAGGCGGGCTAGGGGGATCGACCCCCAAATTCCAGGGAGGCCTGGGCCAGGCTGCGTGAGAGACGGGACCGTACTTCCCTTGGAGCAGTGCTGAGGGGACTGCAACTTCTCCACGTCCCTCACAGCCCACTGGGGAGGGAGGGAGGGAGGGAGGCGAAAAAGCTGGGGAGGGAACACTGGACCATTGGCCAGTTATTCTTTTCCACGGATTTCCTTGGACACCATAAGTCAGGATGCCCTGGAAAAACAGCGTCGGCCGGCGGGTGCAGCTGCCTGCCTGGCTCTGCTAAACCAATTCCCCCGCCCCGGCACAGGGCCGAGCCGAGCTGAGCAGGCTGCGGGAAGAACTTGGGCTTTCGGAGGAAGGACGGGAAGGCGACTCGGACCCAGTGGGCAGCGGTGGCTGGCCGGGAGGGCCCGCCTGGGAAGAGCCACTCTCAGGGCGCTCTCCGCTCCGCTGCTGAGAGCATCACTGGGAAACGCGGGTTCGGAGAGGTTCCGAGCCCGCCCAGGGCCCTGGCAATGCCTCCTTGGAAGCGTTAGCTGTTTTGGTCAACATCTCGGCCCTAAATAGAGTCTGAAGCGTCCCCTTGGAAGTAGTTTGTCCTCGCTGCCGACGAGTGTTTAAATAGCGAGGTGCTCGGCCAGTCTCGGGAGCGCGGAGAGCGTCTGAGCCCAGTGGCCAGTGTAATCATTAGTCGTGGGAGCAGGCAGGGCCAACCCGGCTGCCTCAGACATGAGTGGACGGCCAGTTCATTCTGCCCTGCAAGAGTTAATCATTCATACCCCCACGAAGTGGAAGGGGCGCCGGCATTCGCCCTGGGGAGAAGTGACCAAATGCCCTGGGGAGAAGTGACCGAGGCCCTGGGGGGGAGGAGGGGGAGGCCGGGGCAGAATCATTCTGGACAGAGGGTGGTGGGTAGCCAGGGTGGGGGCGCGGGGGGGCGCCCCAGGTCTGGCGCAGCCCCCGGCCCACGGGCAGCTTGAGCTCTTGGCGGGGCTGCCCGGAGCAAGGGGGCCGCAGAGCTGGACGGGTCAGGCGCGGCCGGGCCGGGCGCTGTCCCAGCGTCCCAGCTCCGTCCTCTTTCCGGCAGCGCAGAGCCAGAGGAAATGAAAACTAGGAAAACAGTTTGTCCACAGAACAATGCGGCGCGGTTTCATTTTGGTCCCCTCGAACAGAAATGTGGTTCCACTTGTGCGCGGGGCAGGGCCGTTCCCCACGGGCCGGCCGCCGCCAGGGCGGCAGCTCTCCCGAGCGCCTCTCCAGAGTCCACTTGGGCGCGGGAGCGTTTGGCCCGGGGCAGTCGTGGGAAAGCGGAACGCGGCTGCGTCCAGGCAGAGGCCCCGGCGCCGCTGCGCCCAGGCGGGGTCCGGGGGGCCTGGGGCCGCGCGCGCGGGGCGGCTCGCGGGTGGGGGCCGGGGCCGCGCCGGGCACGGGGGGCAGGTGAAGGCGCCCGGCCGGCCGGCCGAGAGGCCCCCGGGCCCGCGCGCCCCCGCCCCGGGGGTCCCCCGAGTCCCCCCGCCGGCCCCGGCCGGCCCACAACAAAGAGCCGGGCCGGGGCGCGCGGCGCGCGGGGTCCGGGGCGCACCTGGCCGGGCGCGGGACAAAGGGGCCGGGACTCACCTTGGCGGCGGCGCGGGCCAGCAGGAGCGCGGGCAGCAGCAGCCACACGCCGGCGCGGGGCCCCATGGCCGGGCAGGGCGGGCGGGCGGCGGCGGGCGCGGGGGCTCGCGCCGTCCGGGGCGCGGCGGGGAGCGGCGGCGACTCGAGCGCGGCGGGCCGAGCTCGCCAATTTGTTGGCGCTGCCCCCTCCCCTCGCGCGCGCGGGCGGGCGGGCGGCGTCCGGGGGGTGGGCCCGGCCCAGGCTAAGAGCGGCGGGAGCGCGCGGGCCCGCACAGTGGCCGCCCGGCTCCGCGCCGCGCCCCGCGCCCAGGACGCGCCCCCGCTGCCCACCCGGAGGTGAGGGCGCCCCGAGGGCGCGGGCGCGGGGCGCGGGCGGGCGGGCGCGGCGCGGGACGGGTCCTCCGGCGCGCCCCGGCCCCGGCGCGTCTCCACGGGGGACGCCCGGGCCGAGCGGGGCGCGCCGGGCTCAGCCGCTTTGTCCTGGCCCGCAGGGAGAGCCGCGTCCCGGGAACCATGCGCCGCGGAGCCCCGGCCCGGACGGGCCCGCCGAGGTGAGCACAGTCCCGGCCCGCCGCCCCGGGGAGCTGGGGGAGGGGGGGGCGCCCAGTGGGTCCCGCTCACCCGCGCTTCCCCCTCTCCCGTCTAGGTGGCTGCTGCTGGCCGTGACCGTGGGACTGCTGGCCCCGAGCGTCCTGGCGGTGAGTGCTCCTCCCTCGCCGGCCCGTGCGGGCTCCTTCGCGCGTCCCCGAGAGGCTCCGGGCGGGTGGCAGGGGCGGAATCGCCCGCAGGAGGCCCTGGCCGGGCACCTGAGCTGGGGCTGCTCGGAGAGAGCCTGCGCCCCGGGAGCTGCCCGCCCCACCCCCACCCGGTGTGGCCCTCAGCTGCCCGGCCTGCGCTGTCCCGCCAGGGCAGCCGCGATGCCAAACATTGCTCGAGGCGAGGGTTCCTGAGCTGGAGCCCCGCCAAGCCGCCAGCCGGGCGGGCCTCGGGGGGCAGCCAGGTGTCCAGGTGCCTGTCCAGGTGCTGTCCGGGACAGTTTCCTGGGGCTTTGGCCTGAGAGGCTGGGGTGGGTGCGTGGGGCTGGGCACTGGGCCCTGAGGAGACCCCCGCCAGCACTTGTGTGGGCCACACCGTGGATGGCTGGGGCGCTCGGGCCAGCCCTGCCCCGGGCAGCACCCCGAGACCCCCGGAGTGGAATGCGGTTCCGGGCGGGTCCCCGCAGGTGAGGACGTGCACAACCCCCCCTGGTCCTGCCCCGTGAGCCCAACCTGGGTGCTGGGTGTGGGGTGCCCTGCCAGGCAGAGGGCACAGAGGGAGGGTGACCGGAAGCCTGTGTCGGCAGGGACTTGACTTCTGTTGTTTTCCTGTGGGAGTGGACGGCCTTTGGGCAGGAGTCGGCCAAGGCAGAGCCTGGAAAGGGGCTCCCAGCTCTGCCTTCCGCTCCGGGCAGCCGGGAGCCAGGGGGCACCGGGAGGTTTGCCCAGACCCCCAGGCGCTCGAGTCACCTGGGTCTGTCCGAAGCGGAGGGCGGGGAGTCACCCTCTGAGCTAGCCTGGGGCTCTGAGGGGTCTAGGACGGAAACGTGGGTGGGACTGGCGTGCGGGGTGGGCGGTGCCCAGGGAGTAGAGCAGGGCTAAGCCTGGACGGGCGTCTCCCTCGTCCGTGTCCTGCTCTCGCGATTCCAGAGGGTCCCGTCCCACAGAGAACAAGTCTTGTCCGACACTGACCGGGGTCCCACAAAAGATGACGCACCAGCCAGGAGACATAGTCCAATGGGCTGTGGTCCCCGTCACCCGTGGTCCGTGATCACAGTCTCCCGTGGTGTGTGGTCTCAGTGACCATGGTCTCTGGTCTCGGCCCCCCTGGTTCATGATCTTAGTCCCCCGTGGCCTGTGGTCTCAGTTCCCATGGTCTGTTCCCGTGGTTCATGGTTCAGTCCCTTGTGGTTCGTGGTTTCAGTCCCTTGTGGTTCGTGGTTTCAGTCCCTTGTGGTTCGTGGTCTCGGTCCCGAGTGGTCTGTGGGCCGGAGCCCCACGCCTGGTTTCCCAGTCCAGTCAGAGACTGAGTGTGCCCGCGCCAAGCCCATACGTGGGTGGGTCACACACCTTCCAAGACACTCGTCCCTCAGAAGTGCGAGCACCCCCGTCTGCTCGCCGCCCAGGACTGGGGTGCTGACCGCAGGCCTTCCCCAGGCTCTGAGTCTGCCTGTCTCCCGCCTGTCCTCGTCCCCGCCAAGCCCTCGGGCCCAGCTGACGCCCGCTGGCTCTGGGGCAATGGTGCTGCCAGGGCTGCTTCTTCCGGGCTGACCCGGGTCCTTCCACAGCGGCACCCTGGGCTGGGCTGGGGCGCTGGCTCCCTGCCGTGGGCTCGGGGGCCCAGCGGGCAGAGGTGGGCTGGCCAAGAGGGGGCATGGGTGTGGCTGGCCCCGCACAGCCTCGCTAGGGCCCCTGCCCACCTGCTGCACGGCGGGGCCTGTCAGAGGGACACGTGCAGCCCCAGGCCTCCCCTGGGCTGGACCCTGGCTCAGAGCCGGCCCGACCCCACCCAGTCCTGGGGCGCCCCCTCCCAGAGGGGCCTAGAGTTGGGGCTGGGGGTGCGGGGGGGCAGGGGGCAGCAGTCTCGGGGGTTGGGCCTGAGGGGCACCGGCTCTGTGGGTCCGTCAATAAACCATGCTGGGCATTAGGGTGACCAGCCGTGCTGTCGCTGGACGTTAGCAGCAGGCCAGGCGGCGCCCCTTGGGAAGGAGGGGGTTGGCGGTGTGAACGGATATGGGGGGCCTCTGCGCCCAGTTCTGTGTGGCTCAAGAGGCGGGTCCGCGGCTGGACCCCGCCAGGGAAGGGTCCAGGCCTCCTGCTCCCGCCTTCCTGCAGACTTGAAAGTGGAAAGTGGTCACTGCGGCCGGGGCCTGTGACTCATCTCCAGAGCAGGCAGTGGCCTTGGAGATCTAAGGGCAGGCCAGGCCTGCGCGGCTCTGGGAGGAAGAACATTCCGGAGAACAAAGGCAGTCCCCGAGATCAAATGTGCAGGCCACCAGCTGGCGGGGACGGGGGTCACTGGTGACTCAGCGGGAGCCTCCTGAGCACCGCGTCCACTCTCAGGACTGAAGCCCTTAGATCAGCCAAGGGCCCTGGGACCCCGACCCCGTCAGGGTGCTCCCAGGCCTCAGTCCCGCCGGCCCTGTGGCACCAGGTCGGGGCCGAGGGCATGGGAAGGACCCTGCCCCCCGCCGTGCCTGACGGGGGGGCCCAGGACGAAGCCCAGGCCCCCGAGGTCCTCCTCCCAGGTGGAGAGGTGGGCGCGAGAGGTGCGGGACCCCGCTCGCCCCCGGGAGGTTTCGGGGGCTGGGTCTGGCCTTGTGTCTGCGGTGACAGTGGAGGTGGGGCGTCCCCACGGTCCCCACAGGCCAGTGTCTCTGGAGGGGTCAGTGCTGGGGGCAGAGCAGAGGCTGGAAGCAGAGACGCCCCCACCCCTCGGGCCCCCTACGAGGGCAGCGGGTGTGGTGGGAAGCGCGTGCAGGGGCTCTTTGGCCGTGAGAGAGGAAGCTTCTGGAATCCTCCAGCAGAACTCAGTCTATGGGGGCGCCAGCGGCTTCTTTGGGCAGCCCCCCGCCACCCGGGCCCACTGGCCTCCCCACCCGGGCCCACTGGCTCCAGGCGGCCATGAGAGAGGCTCGTCCCATGGACACCTGCACTCCCACTGTGGTCAGGCGTGAGCCCTGCACCCGGGCCTCAGCCCCCACCCTCCCCCGGCCCCAGGCACCCGGGCCTCAGCCCCCCTCAGTCTCTGCGTGCAGGGTCCCAGGCCCATCCCACCATACTCGGGCCACCAGACAAAAATGTTTGCTCTTGACTCAGCTCCGTGCCTGCCGAGAAACCCCCAAGCTTCTAAGGTGTCATGCACACACAGGCGTGTAAGATGCATGTCAGCGTGGACACGGGTGCGTGCTCCACGTGGCAAGGTGCTGAATGGTGTCTGAACGGGAGGCAGATCTCTGCATGCAGAGACCGATGAAGGAGAGTAGACAGACCTCAGACAGACAGGAAGGAAGGACGGACGGACGGGTGGGGAGCTGCATGGACACATGCAAGGATGGATGCATGGCTGGATGGACAAACGGATGCATGGTTGGATGGATGGACACGTGGATGGGCGAGTGAGTTGGTGGGTGCGTGCAGGCATGCGTACGTGGGTCGGTGGATGGATGGAGAGGGTGGGTAGATGGACGAGTGGGTGAATGGGTGGATGGACGATGGATGGGTGGGTTGTACAGGTAAGAGGTCAGGCATGGACAGAAAACGAGGGCGGCGGCTGTACAGACACGATAGGTGAGGGTGCAGGTGAGAGGTGTGGAGGACAGTCCCAGGACAGAGACGGGTGCGGTGGGCACCGTGCGTGCACGCGGACCTGCCCGGCAGAGCAGACAGAGGGGCGCTAGCCGCCCCGGCCCAAGCTCACAGGGGAGACGGAGAAACGAAGCACGGGAGGCTCGGGAGAAAGCGCCCTTCTGGTGAGAGCAGAGCGCCCGCTGAGCCCCCAGCCCCCCACCCCTCCCCCGCGCACCTACGGCCAGCGTGCTACCAGATGGCCGAGGGAAAGTTCCAGCAGGAATGTTCCCGGGAGAGGCCGCCCCTTCCCTTTCTCCCTTATTTGGTAGAATCTTCACCGCGACAGAGTCGAAGGTGCAGGAGGGCCAACTCGGGCGTGCGTCCCCCCGCAGCCACCTTCCTTCCCGCTGCCCACCCCGCTCCGCGCTTCCCCCCAAGACAATCCAAGCTCAGACAGGATTTCCTTCTCCTTAGTCATCAGTTTCCTGGGCCAGCCGCCCCTTCCCGTTGCAAAACAAGAACTGAACCAGGAATGGTCTGAAACCTCCCAATCTCTTGCCAGTGTGTGTGGACATCCGCTCCTGCGTGCCATACCAGCGGTCGGGGGAATGCGTGTGTTTCTAATTAAGTCACCGCCGCCACAGTGCTCACTAAGCCGCCAAGAGCAAACACCTCTGTCTGCTGGCGGCTCTGAAGAGGGACCCCGGGGAAGGTCCCTCTGGACAGAAGCGTGGTCCAAGGAGCCGGTGCTGGGTCTGCCCCTTCCCTGCCGTCCACTCAGCTTTCCCCAGCACAGGGCGGGCGGGTGGGCGCCTGCCCGCTCTGCTCTGGATCCAGATGGCCCTGTCCGCTGTCCTTGGGGCGGGGCCCTGCACCCCCGATATCGTGCTCGTCACACCAGCTGCAGTTCTCAGCCCCCCATTTGCCCGCTTCATCCTGCCGAGGTTCCCCCTGCCCTGTGGTTGGCACGTGTGTTCCCACGGAGCGTGTCCCGGCTTCCTGCGGGCAGGTGGGGGTCGGCCGGGGCCCTTGGGGGATCAGCACCCCTCGCTGTCTTCCCGTGGCCTGAGCTGGGGTCCCCCCTGACCCCCACCTTCCTGCACGGGTGCAGCCGGGCCCCCGGGATCCTGTGAGTCCCCACAGCCCGAGACGCACCCCCAGGCCTGCGGACACTGGGTTCATCCGCTAGGGTCACGAGGACCGCGCGCCCACCCTGGGCTGTGTGCGGCCCCTCCCGCGGGCCTGGGCTCCAGGCCCGCCGCCGGCTGGCCCTCGATTGGGCTCGCTTTGTTCTCCGCCAGGAGAGCGGCCTTATCTGATTCTCACCTGATTGGAATTTTAAGTTCTAGCAATAAATGACCCGCCTGAGCCCAGAGGGGGAAGGAAGTCAGATTAGGCATGCTAACTCTTGAATATTTTTTTAATCCAGAAATTCCTTCCTTAAGAAGCTAAGAGCAGGGCTGGTTTCTGTCTGAGGTCCTACCAGCGGGCGCGAGCCGAGACCAGGGCACAGCCGTGAGCCCTAGCCGGGGGCGGGGGGCCTGCAGCACCACGGTCACACGGTTCCACGTGTCACCCAGAGAGTCTTTCCTCCTTCGTGGAGCTTTTTTTAGTTATTTTTTTTTAATTTTACTTTATTTTGGGGTTTGGGACCACACCCGCGACACTCAGGGGTTCCTGGCTCTGCCCTGAGGAATAACTGCGGGAGGTTCCGGAGACCTCAGGGATGTCAGGGAGACTCCCTCCCGCCTCCCTTCCCTCCGCCCACCGTTGTTTCTGGGTCAGACTTGCTGCAGCAGCCCCTGCGCCCGGCCCGCCCGCGCTCCCTGGCTGGGGCAAGGGGCGAGCGTGTGCCACACCCCGCTAGATGCGTCTGGAGTCTCTGCTCCTCCAAGGGCTTCGGGGTGGCAGTGAGGGCATCTCTGGAAGTAAAAACGGAATCCTGGCGGCCTCCCAGGGCCCCACCAGCAGATCGTGCCATGTGTGACGTCTCATGGCACGATCGTGGCTGGGGAGGTCCCCGCGTGGCCCGGTGTGGCTCGCGTGTGCCTCCCACGTGACGGGGGCTGGCCCGGGCGTGGCGGGGGCGTGGCGGGGAGCGGCTCCTGCCTGACCGGGACTGGCCCTGGTGTGGCTCAGGTGAGGTTCCCGCGTGGCCCGGTGCGCTTGGCCGTGGCTCGGGGTTGTACCGAGTGTGGCGTCACCCCCCGGTGCCGCAGGCTTTCTCCTCTCCGACGGCTGTGGGGTGAGAGGGTCCCCCGGCCGCCCACCCCTCGGACACTCCCCAAGCCCTGCGGCCTGGGCGGCGGCACCAGCGGTCACTGTGGCTTGTTCAGGGACCCAGAACTTCCCAGGGGGCCTGTTTGTTGCCCAGCGCCTCCCTGCGGGGCAGCAGGGCCCTGGGTGTCCTGGACACGTCTGGGGTCCAAATGCACCCACCAGCCACGCTCCAGCTGCAGAGGTCAGAGGTTACCCCGGGCTCTGCTCGACACACCCCGGCGCCCACAGCTGCTCGTGGGCCCGTCCCACTGGGCTGTGCGAAGTGCCCACTCACTGACCACTCCGCCGGTCCTGCTCGGGGGTCTGAGTCCAGGCCGTCCTTGCTTCCAGATGAAGCTCCGGCCCTGCCCGTCCCGGAAGTCTCAGCACCGGGAGCCTCGGGCTGGAGCCGCACTCGAGGCCTGCGTGCGCTCTGGAGTCGGGCTGGACGTGGCTGGCGTGGGCAGCGGCTCACCCCGGGGAGTTCAGTTCCCAGGATCTCCCGAGGGTGCCCCGGGGGACGTGGCCTTCAGCGCCCCCCCCCCCCGATCACCCAGGGACAGGGCCGGGATGTGGCCAGAGCCTGGGCAGCTGGGCTCGGTGTCCTGAGGGATGCTGGGGCCGCGTCACTTCCTCCTCACACTCCCCAGCGCCCGAGCCGGTGGGAGGGGTGAGGGGTGGGGGGGGCAGAGCCTGCCGCCCGCGCTGAGTGCTCTGCCTTCCCTGGGGGCCGCCCACGGCCGGGGGCTGCGGCTGGACTCGGCTTCCCCGCTGACCTGAGGCGGGCAGGTGGGACCTCCCGAACCCGCAGCCACCTCCGAGAGGCCGGGCGGGAGCGAGCCGTCATCTAATTTCTCTCGTTGAGTCACTTTGTGCCTTAGGTCACTTGGGGGTAAACGCCGTGATTCAGGGTTTTTAGAGTCTTGTTTTGGAAATGCTGAGCAGAGTCCCGGGTTCCCGAGCCCAGCGGGGCAGAGCCCGCCCGGAGAGGGATGGAAATGTCCCCGGGCCTACGTGCCGGGCTCACAGAGGGGCGGCGCGGGTTCGATAAGGCCCCCCGTGACGCAGCGGGTCTGAGGGCCTGAGTCAGCGCTGGGAGCCTGCACCCCTGGGCCCAGAATGCCTACATTCCTGCGAATTCCTGGCCGCTGAGAACACCCAGATTCCTGGCTCCTGCCCCCTGACCCTGGGCTTTGCCGAAAATCCCTCGATTGTGCGAGGCTTTGGGGGGAGTGGCGCCCCCCACCCAGTCTGCCAGCCGAGACTCTTACAGTAATGGTAACAAAGTCTCTGCCCTGCCGTTAGGGTTATCAATAACAAAGGGGCCGGCCTTGATAACCAGGAGCTGATACCCGCTCTTTGTTCTTCTCGAAGGAAAGTCCGCACCATCTGTTAAGGCTTTTCTTGCTCCCTCGTCCAAGATTAGATGATCCTACTTTGGGGGTCTGTCACTGATATGCTCCCGTGCCCCGTGACGGGCTCCGCCTGCTGAGGCTCTGGGCTCTGGGACTCTGGCTGCCCACATCCAGGGTGCTTGCTAAGACCCGTCAAGGCAGAAGATTCCAGAAGGGCGCAGCTCCTGCCAGGGCCCTACCCGCTGCTTCGGTGAAGCCTGGGGTCTCGCAGCCCGGGGGTCAGGGTGCCTGCGGGGCTGTCACCCCTCCCCCTCGGTGGCCCCTGCCCGGCCTGGCTGCTGCCCAGCTGGGAGCCCGCTCGCCCAGGCTCTGCCCTGGCCCCGTGCAGGGCCCCTGAGAGAAGCGGCCGTGCCAGAGCCCGGGGCGTCGTCCCCCTCCCCACTCCCGTCTGAGCCGCGGCCGCCCGGCCCTGCCCTCCCCGCACCGGGGAAGCGTGAGTGGCAGCCAGCCAGGGGTCGGTGTGGGGAGACTGGACGTGTGTGAGCGGGTGGTCAGCTGGAAGGGGCCGGGCCGGGGGCACAGGCCCAAGCGTCTGCTGGACGGGGACCAGGCCCTGGGCCCGCAGAAGCGGCTGCACGTGGCCCCGCTCCCGCCCAGGCCCGCGCCCGCCGCTGCGCCCTGCCCGCCCGTGCTGGCCGAGCACATGGCCCCGCAGCTGCGCCCGGGGCCGCCCGCCCCACCACTGCCCGGAGCAATTAAGTTTCCAAAACAGCAATTAGGAGCCTCGCCGCCGTTCCTGGCGCAGCTGACCTCCCTCGGCCGGCGAGCCCCTCCCCCACAGCCACCCAGCCCCCTGGGAGCACGGCCCCCAGCCCCCCCTCGGGGACAGTCCGTTTTCCTCCCGTAAAGCCTTCACGGAGAGGGACCGGCGCCTACTCTTCTGGAAGGTTCTCGAGCCCCTGAACCACCTCCAGACTCGCTGGAACCTTCGCTCTGAGCCAGGCTGGCGGGACTCGTGTGGGCAGGTCCAGCCTTCCCGTGGCCAGGGCCCCCCGTCCTGGTCAGAGACGCAGGGGCTGAGGTGGGGGCCGGTGTCCTCGAGCCCCCCGGGAGCTACCAGGCCTGGGTCCCGCTGATTCGCCCCCACAGCCCCCCCGTCAGCCCCCTGAGAAAGGACAGGGTCCCCCCGGACCTCCCGGGAGCCCGGCGCAATGGCAGCCCCCTCCCCGAGCCGAGGCCTCTGCCCCAGGTTCCGGCCCCCCCCCCCGGGGCCCCCCAGACCACCCGCGGGGCGGGCGCAGGCCAGCAGGTGTGGCCGAGTGGCCCCTTCCCCGCGGGCAGGCGGGACTCCAGGCCCCCGCCCTGAGCAGGGTTTGCGGACCAGCCGTGCAGAGACGGGGACGGGGACCGTTTCCTCTTTCCTGGAAACTGTCTGATTATGTCTGGGGCACAGCCGCCCTCCAGGAGGGCACGGGTGCCGCCCACTCTCCCCACAAAGGGGCCATTCAGAAGAGCCACTGGCCCTGAGAAACGGGGCGGGGGGGGGGGGCTCAGGGAAGCAAGGGGGCCTCGGGGCGCAGGGGAAGCAGCCTGCGGGCAGCGGGGACCCAGGCAGGTGCTGCCTCCTGCGGGCCGGCCCGGAGCCAGTGTGGGGGCAGCCCGGCCAGGCCCGCAGTGCCGCGTCCACCCACGGCGGAAGGCTCAGGTGGGCTGGAGGGGCGGAGCTGAGTGCATGGGGTCCCACGAGGAGTGTGGGACTGAGGCCAGGGGACGGCTGCTGGACGCGGTCTCGGTGGCCCTGTGCTGGGCCCGGCCAGAGGCCCTGGAGCAGGCCAGAGGCTGAGTGGGCCGGCGCCTCCCCGCGGGGCCCAGAGCTGGGCCCAGGCGTCCCCCCTGCAGCCCACCATAGTGACCCTGCGGCCCCCACAATGAGGGGCCCACCCGGAGCCCCCGCAGGCGCCCCCCGTGGCCTAGAGGGGAACTGCAGCCGTTCTGTTCCGGAAGGTTCTTGTCTGGGTGTGGGCACGCCCGAGGCCTGCGGGACTCGGCAGCTGAGGCAGACAGGGCATGACCGCCCAAGAGCACAGGGCCTTGTCACGTCCCTGGGACGCCCCAAGGCAGCCCACCCTAGTGGCGGGGGGGGGCGGGGGGGCTCTGCTCTCTGCTCCGCACCCCTGGGAGCCGACCAGGGAGGGGCAGCTGGAGCCCCCCTTGGTGGGGCCGGGAGGGGGAGGGTAGCCCAGCGGGGGGCACTGGGCTTGCACGCGACCAAGCCAGGGTCCGTCCCCGGCACCCCGCGTGGTCCCTGTGGCCCGCCAGGAGCGACCCTGAGCACTGCCGGGTGTGGCCCCCAAACGAAAGAGCAAACCCAGAAACCCCCTGTGGGGTCGCAGGCCCTCTGGGGTGGGGCTGCCAGCAGGCGGGGCCAGGGTGAGGCCGCTCGCCGCAGTCTCCGCCCAGCCCAGCCGCTGTGTCTGTGGCCCCCGATGTCTGGTTCGTGGTGGGGTTCCAGCCGCACCCCCGGGAGCATCAGGCACCGGGCGGGGCGGGGCTGAGCCCGTTCCCAGCCCTGCTGTGGGACACGTCCCCCTCATCCCCCAACACCCCCTTCCTCTGGGGGCTGAGGGGCAGAGCCAGAGGGGGGCAGGCCCTGCTCACCCTCGCCCCCACGGCCATGCGCCCCCACGGGGCCGGGTCACCCAGGGCCGCCTGCCCAGCCCCCGGGGTGACGCGAGCAGACGGCCGCTTGCTGGCCGTGAGGAGGGAAAGGCCCGGGGGTAGAGACCGTGCACGTGGCTGCAGGCCCGAGTGGCCGTGGCTCCGGGCTCCCTGGGCCTCCCGTGCCGCCTCCCCGGGTACAACACCCTGTTCCCAGCTCGGCCGCTTGCTCACGCCCACAGCACGGGGCCGCCCCGGGGGCCCCCACCCGCCCGTGCCGGGAAACCCCAGCGTGTGGCCGCTGTCCTTGTCCTCCTGACGAGACCGCGAGCCTCCCGGACGGGACTCCCGGGTGCGGTGCTCACTGGGGCGCCCAGAGCTGAGGAGGATTCTCTCTCTCTCTCTCCCGTGCCGCGCCCGTGACTGATAACCCGTGGGTTTCGCTTCTCTCTTGGCGCGACCAGAGATCCGCCCGCGCCCGGGGCCTGGAAGGACGCAGTGGCGGGACCCCGGGAACGGGTCGCTCAGTCGGGGCCGCCCAGGTGCCCCCAGGCTGCCGCTGAGCCGTGGCTGCCCGTCCCAGGCCAGACGCGCTGCGCGGAAGGGCTGATGGCCAGTGTCCGGGTGCCCACTCGCCCCCCCGGCTCCCCCCAGAGCGCCCAGCGGTGTTGCTGCCCGGCTGGCACGGACCCCGGCGCGTCCCACCCACAGGCGCCCGCGCCTCCCCAGCCCCTCGAGGCCTGACTGCCCCCCCCCGCCCCGTCCCCAGAGGCTCCTCCAGCCAGGCGCCCCCAAGAAAGGGAAGGGCGGTGGGGGCAGAACCTGTCCCTGACCCCGGGGCCCTCCCCGCAGTGGGGGGCGGCCGAGGGTCCCGGGCGGGGGGGCCGTAGCGGCTCCCGGCCCAGGCCAGGCGCGAGGTTCGTTCTGCAGAAAAGTCTCTGCAGTTGTCCCGTTTCCTGTGTGGGTCTCCAGCCGCGCCGCCCGTGCTCGGGGCCGGGGCGGGTCCAGGACGGCTGTGCCCCAGTGGGCAGCCCTGGGCAGGCCAGGGCCGTGTGCGGCACACTGGCAGTGCTGACGGGCACTTTCCACTGGCCATGCATCTGCTGGGTCACCACCCGCCGCGTGTGCATGTGTGCAAGTGTGTGCGTGTGCATACGTGTGTGTGCATGTGCATACATGTGTGTGCATGTGCATACGTGTGTATATGTATTCATGTATACACGTGTGTGTGCATGTGTATGTATGTGTGCGCATAGCTGGGGGGTCTCTGACCCGGGAAGCTTCGAGCTGCTGGGGATCGGCCCCCCCCAGACCTGCTGGGAGGGAGCCCAGCGGGCGGCCCCTGCTGTGCCCGCCCGAGGTGCCAGCGAGCCGACAGCAGTCGCTGGCACGAGGCCAGAGCCCGCCCCGGGGCGTCCCCCCAGGCAGTCTGCAGGGGCGGGTGCCGCCCCGTCGGGCCTCACCGAGCGCCAGATGCGCCCACGGGCTTCCCCATGCAGAGAAGCACCAAGCTGGGCCCGGGATCCCAGGTCCGTGCTGCTGGGGCTGCCAGGCGTGATTCACCGGCCGGGGCACGTAGGAGAGCGGGGCGGGAGCACAGCGGCAGCTACCTGACTTGGCCGAGGCCTCAGGGTGGAGCCGCCACGGTCGGCAGAGCCCCCCTGCCGAGCCTGCCCAGTGCCCGCCCCGGGACGGGGCCATGGAAAAGCCTCTGGCCGAGTCCTCCCGGCAGGGCAGACTCTCGGGCACTCGCTCGTCTGTGGGCAACAATGTCAGCCATTCACTGCAGCCCGTCCCGGCGTCCACGCCACGCTCCGCGCCAGCCGTGAGCAGACTCGAGGAGCGGCGGCGCGTGAGTCACCGCCCTGGGGAGTGAGGTCATGCGGGAGGCGGCTCGCCCGTGTCTTGGCAGGTGCTCTTGCCCCAGAACAGGCTCCTGGCGGTGCTCGGCCTCGCCGCCACGTCCCCCCGGCCGGGCGCGTGAGTCACTGAGCGCCTGTGCCCGACGGTGAGCCCCGGGCCGGTGAGTAACCAGGACGCAGGCCCCGGCCCCCGCGCCAGCCCCGAGCACCTGCCGAGGGGCCGTCCCCCGCCCAGGGCCGTGCTCCGCACCCAGACCCTCACGGGGGTCCCCGGAATAGGCGCCTGGGCCCAAGTGCCCAGCGTCCCCGAAGAGCAGGGAGGCCCCCAGGCCCCAAGAGTGTTCTGGGGAGCGTGGACACGACGGGGCGGGGGGGCTGTGGGAGCGGCAGAAGTCCAGGGACCCACCTGCAAGGCGGCCTGTGGGCGGGCAGGGGTGAGGCCCAGCGGGGAGCGGGCAGGGCTGTCGGGAGCTGACCGGCTCTGCAGCACGAGGGCGGAGGGCCCCGGCTGTGGTGGGTCCCCGTGGCCTGGGTCCGAGTCCACCCTGGGTCCGTGCTGGACTCAGCCTCGAGCCCCCAGGCTCTCGGCTGCCGTGCCACCCCGGGAGGGGCAGGGCTGGGGGCCAGGAAGTGAGCGCCGGGGTGCAGGGCCCTCAGGCCCGCTGGCGACACTGCTCACTCCCCGTGGCCAGAGGACCCAACTCTCGGAGCAGCGGGTGCTGGCAGGGCAGAGGGTGTGGACAGCGAGTTCGGACCCACTTCCTGCCGGGATCTCTGCTGGTCCCTTCCCCCGCCCGGCTGCGGGCTGGGCCCCGCTCAGCAAGGCCAGCGTCCACACTCACCTTAGCGCAGTCCCCGCCAGGGCTCTGGGTGGGCTCCGGGCACCCCATGAAGGTGCTGCCGCCCACTGGGGATGGTCCATCTGGCGAGTGACCACTCGGCCCACGCCACACCCCGGCTCCGTCCGCAGGGAGTGGGCAAGGGGACGGACAGGTGGCCGCTGTCCGCCCCGGGACCAGCAGGCCCAGGTCTCAGCGGCCTCCTGGCTGGGGTGCCGGTCAGCAGTGGGCGCCGGGCGGGCTGGGAGCCTCGTGGTGACGGCACCGAGGGCCACGCTCACGGCCACATGCCTGGTCGGCCACCCTCGCCCTACGACTTCCTGCGTTTCTGCGGCGGGTGCGCGGAAGCCCTTATACTTCCTGCTCTGATAAAGGCCCGTGTGCACGCGGCCGAGAGCGGCCCAGACCCCGGCCCGGCCACACCCTCTGGGGTGGGAAGGCAGTTCCGGAGCGGACCCTGGCAGAGGGGCGGGTGTCGTGCCCGGACGGGACACTGGCCCTAGCGCCCCCCCCCCGCCGTGCCCGTGCAGGAAGCCGGGGCTCTGCAGCCCTGCGCCCCTCCAACTGGCGCTTTTTGGCTCAAAAAGAGTTTCTTGGACGAGGGTTTCTTGAAATATGTAGAGGACAAAATATTCTTTGTCTTAGGACAAGTAAGTGTTGTTCCCCCGTCTCGGTGCCGACTTGAATAATGCGTATTTCTCCTGTGTGTGTGGGCCTGGTGCCAGCCCCGGCACGGCCGCTGGTGTTCGCTGTCGGGGGGCAGCGTCCCTGTTACCCAGCCGCCTCAGTGACCGTCCACGGCTCCCGTGTGTCCGAGAGTGCGGCCTCGGGCTGCTCCTCGCGAGGAGGGGCGTGGCGTCTCCCCGTGGCTCAGCACAGGGGCCGGAGTGGCGCTCGGGCTGCCGGGGGGCCTTGTGCCCGGAGCGGAAGCTGGGTTCCCATGGGCGGGAATGTGCCCATTGCCTTACCTGGCACGGCCTGGTGCGCGGGGCGGCAGTGGGCACGGGGCCGGGCCAGGGTGGCCCCACACCTCTCGCAGGTGCCCGACACCCGAGCCCTGGCCCCGGCCCTGGCCGGCCGACGCCTATTTTTAAACGTCCTAAATATACGAGCGGACAGTTCCTGCGGGGCCCCGGGACGGAGGACGGCCAGGCCGGGGGGGGGGGCAGGGGCGGCGGGTCACAGGGGAGGGGCCGTGCCGGCCAGGGAGGGCTGCAGGGGCTTCTGACTGAGCCAGGAAGGCTGCTGGCGGCCGGTCGTCCGGGAGAGGGTCTGGGCCTCGGGTCACTCGGCCGGGCGGGGCAGCTCCAGGCCGGATACTCGTGAGTCGCAGCTGTTGCCACGTCTCTGCCCGGCTCAGGCGGGATTCCGGCCCCCAGCGCCAGGAGCCACGGCACACACAGGCTCGGGGACGGTGGACACTGCCGTGGCCAGCTGCGCGGGGCCTCTGGCCCTGTGTGTGTGTGTGTGTCTGTGTGTGTCTGTGTGTGTGCATGCGCGTGTGTGTGTCTGTGTGTGTGTCTGTGTGTGTGTGTCTGTGTGTGTGTCTGTGTGTGTCTGTGTGTGTGTGTCTGTGTGTGTGTCTGTGTGTGTGTCTGTGTGTGTGTGTCTGTGTGTGTGTGTGCGCCTGCGCGCACGTGCGCACGCCCCGGCTGTGCTCACGGGGACAGGCCATGGTCCAGGACACCCGCCCCCGCCCGGCCTCGCCCCGCGCCCTCACATGGCGTCTCTGAGCCTCGGGCGAGGGTGTCCTGGCCTGGACTCCGCCTGGCCCCTGCACCTGAGTCCTGCCCCTGGGATGCCCCAGTGGCCGCTGACTCGCTCCCCTGGAGTAAAGACGCGGCAGGGCCGAGCCTCTCCAACAGCGCCCGCCTGGGAGCCAGCACGGGGCGCGGAGTGAGGGGCTGCCCCAGACCCCCACGCCAGGCACCACCTCCAGGCCCCCTGTGCTCCAGCAGCCAGCCAGCAGGGGCCTCTCTCCTGTGGCACGGCCCGTGTCCCGGGGCACCCACGCTACACACCGGGGGTCCCTTAGAAAGCTGAGCTGAGACAACCCATCCGGGCAGAACTGACCCGTCTACACTGCCTGCTGGGCTGTGTCTACACGGCACCTCTCTTCCTGTCTCCTTCTATCTCTCTCTTTCCCCCTCCCTCCCTCCCTCTCTGTCTCTGTCTCTGCTCTGTCTCTCAGTCTCTGTCTCTCTGTCTCTCTCTGTCTCTCCCCCCCCCCCCCCGGCCCCGCTGGGCAGAAGGACGGCACCCGTCCATCTCCACCCTGCTCGCCCCTTCTTGGAAGGAGCAGGATGTGGCGGGAAGAGGCCCCGGTGGCTGCCTGCGCAGCGCCCGTCTGATGCCCGGGTGGGTGCAGCCGGGAAGGTCCCCCACCTGCTGGGCTCGGGTGCCTCGGCATGGACAGGGAGGCCCCGCCAAGCCACTCGGACTGCCCCGTCCTCGGGGTCGGTCGCAGTGCCAGGGCCCCGGGAGTGCAGGGAAGCTGGGGTCCACGTGGGCGGCCCAGGGCCTCCGTGACCGTCCCCCGGGCTTCTCCCCGCTCCGGGACCCTCCATTCAGGCCTTCAGCCTCTCAGCTCTAGTCCCTCATACGACACGGCCAGCCAAGGGCTGTCAGGGCCGCACTCTGGAATCCGGGTGAACAAATGAATGAGGGAATGAGTGAGTGGAGGAGTAAACAAGTGAAGTGATGGTGAGTGACTGGATGAATGAGTGAATGAATGGGTGAGAGGGAAGGAATGAGTGAGAGGAGGGGGGAGAGACTGAGTGTGAGAGTGAGTGAGTGAGAGTGAGTGACTGGTTGGATGAGGTGAACGATGAATAAGTGAGTGAGTGAATGGGTGAGTGAGAGGGGATGGATGAGTGGGTGAGTGAATGAATGAGTTTATGAGAGAGTCAATTAGTTAATGGATGAGTGGACGTATGAGTGACTGAATAAGTGAGTGGGTGAGTGACTTGTGAGTGACTGGATGGATGAAACTGAGTGAATGAGTGTGAGTGAGTGAAGGAGTGTGTGTGAGTGAGTGTGTGAGTGAGTGTGAGTGAATGAGTGTGTGAGTGAGTGAAGGAGTGTGTGAGTGAATGAGTGTGTGAGTGAGTGTATGAGTGTGTGAGTGAGTGAAGGAGTGTGTGAGTGTGAGTGTGTGAGTGAGTGAATAAGTGTGAGTGAGTGAAGGAGTGTGTGAGTGTGTGTGAGTGAGTGTATGAGTATGTGAGTCTGTGAGAGGTGTGAGTGAGTGAATGAGTGTGTGAGTGAGTGAATGAGTGTGTGAGTGAGTGTGAGTGTATGAGTGTGTGAGTGAATGAGTGTGAGTGAATGAGTGTGTGAGTGAGTGAAGGAGTGTGTGAGTGAATGAGTGTGTGAGTGAGTGAAGGAGTGTGTGTGTGAGTGAATGACTGTGAGTGAATGAGTGTGTGAGTGAAGGAGTGTGTGAGTGAGTGAAGGAGTGTGAGTGTGTGAGTGTATGAGTGTGTGTGAGAAGTGTGTGAGTGAGTGAAGGAGTGTGTGAGTGAGTGAGTGTGTGAGTGAAGAAGTGTGAGTGTGTGAGTGTATGAGTGTGTGAGTGAGTGTATGAGTGTGTGAGTGAGTGAAGGAGTGTGTGAGTGTGTGTGAGTGAGTGTATGAGTATGTGAGTCTGTGAGAGGTGTGAGTGAGTGAATGAGTGTGTGAGTGAGTGAATGAGTGTGTGAGTGAGTGTGAGTGTATGAGTGTGTGAGTGAATGAGTGTGTGAGTGAATGAGTGTGTGAGTGAGTGAAGGAGTGTGTGAGTATATGAGTGTGTGAGTGAATGAGTGTGTGAGTGAGTGAAGGAGTGTGTGAATGAGTGAAGGAGTGTGAGTATGTGAGTGAGTGAAGGAGTGTGAGTGTGTGAGTGAGTGAAGGAGTGTGAGTGTGTGAGTGAGTGAAGGAGTGTGTGTGTGAGAGTGAGTGAAGGAGTGTGTGTGAGAAGTGTGTGAGTGAGTGAAGGAGTGTGTGAATGTGTGAGAAGTGTGTGAGTGAGTGAGTGAGTGTGTGAGTGAGTGTGTGAGTGAGTGAAGAAGTTGTGAGTAAGTGTGTGAGTGTGTGAGTGAATGAGTGTGCGTGCGTGCGTGCCAGTCATGAGTGGGGGACGACTGAGGCAGTGAGGGGTGAGGGCACTCCCAGGGCAGACCCGAGCCCCAGGGTGTGTGGTCTGGGGGTCTGCCCGTGCCCACCCTCCTGACCGGGTGGGGCCGTGGGGAGGGGGCGTGGCTCTAGTTGACCCTCGGTTACCGGGACCACCAGGCCCAAGGGCAGACTCGGTGCAGAACGCGGGCAGTGCGGGGCCATCTCGGGCCGGGGCTCCGGCCAGCGGTCTCCGGGAGGACTTGCCGAGCACCAGGGCCGGGCCCCCGCTGGCTCAGCCTGCCCCCCGCAGCAGACGCTCTGCACTGGGACCCTGTTCAGCACAGGTGGGGTGCACACACACACCACACACAGTCCATCCCACACACAGACACACAGCACACACCCCCCCACACACAGAGTCCATCCCACACACAGACATACATAGCACACCCCACAAACACACACATAGACACACACATAGTCCGTTCCACACAAAGATACACATAGCACACCTCCCCACACACATAGACACAGACACAATGACACTTCCCACAGCACATCCCACACACAGATATACACACAGAAACACAGATGCACATGTACAAAGACACAGTACACACAACATACTATGGGGGACAGTCGGCTGTAGATGGTGTCCCAGCACTTATGGGGACAGTCGGCTGTAGATGGTGTCCCAGCACTTATGGGGACGGTCGGCTGTAGATGGTGTCCCAGCACTTATGGGGACGGTCGGCTGCAGATGGTGTCACAGCACTTATGGGGATGGTGCGACTATGAATGTGTCACGGCACTTATGGGGACGGTCGGCTGTCGATGGTGTCACCACACTTATGGGGACAGTCGGCTGTAGATGGTGTCACCGCACTTTGGGGGACAGTGCGGCTATGAATGTGTCACAGCACTATGGGGACGGCCAGCTGCAGATGGTGTCACAGCACTTTGGGGGACAGTGCGGCTGCAGATGGTGTCAGCAATTATGGGGACAGTCGGCTGTAGATGTTTTACAGCACTTATGGGGACGGTGCGGCTATGAATGTGTCACAGCACTTATGGGGACGGTCGGCTGCCGATGACACTGCACTGTGGGGGTGTTGTGGCTGTCGACCCCACAGTACTGCCTGTTGACACTCTCCCTGTCTCTCTGCAGGGCGTGAAGAAGTACGACGTGCCGTGTGGCGGCAGAGACTGCAGTGGCGGCTGCCAGTGCTACCCCGAGAAAGGAGGGCGGGTAAGTGCCCGCCTGGGCCGCGTTCTCCGGGACCCACTCAGTGTCACATGCGTGTCCCCCGTGTGCGCCTGGACCTCGCGGTGTGTCTTGTGGAACTGCCGGGCGCAGCCTGGCCGCACTGACTCTCCAGGAACCTGCCCCTCCCTGAGGCCCGTGTGAGCGGCCACCGTCCCACACGGCGGCCGTGGCGCAGGACTGACCAGAGCGTGGAGCAGTCGGGCGTGGGGCTTGGGGACGGACGGGGCTTCACTCCCTGCTGACGGACGTCGCCCCGAGTCCTCTCTCCCCTGCGGACCGGGACCGAGACAGGCTCCCTTCCTTCACCTCCTCCCTGCCCAGCCTGTCAGCTTTCGTCTCTCATATGACCCAGCTCTGGGCTGCCCAGTGCCCGCTCAGGAATCGGAATGGACAAGTGCAGGAGTGGGCACATGAATGAGTGAGTGAATGAGAGTGAATGAATGAATGGAGTGAATGAGTGAGCGAATGAGTGAGTGAATGAATGAATGGAGTGAACAAGTGAATGGGTGAATGAGCAAATGAGTAAATGAGCGAGTAAATTGATGAGTGAGCGAGTAAATGAATAAATGATTGAATGGGTGAGTGAATGAGTGAATAACTTAATGAGTGAGCGAGTGAATGAATGGACTGAATGAGTGAGTGAGTGAATGAATGAGTGAGCGAGTGAATAAATAAATGATTGAATGGGTGAGTGTGAATAAATGAGTGAGCGAGTGAATGAATGAATTAGTAAATGAATGAGTGAGCTAGTGAACGAATAAATGATTGGGTGAATGAATGTGTGAGTAAATAAGTTAATGAATGAGTGAATGAACGAGTGCGGTCCCGGGCGAGGCTGGGGGATGCCCCTCCACCCGGGAGGTGCCCGTCCCTGGGGTCAGCATCAGGGTGGGCGGGGAGGCTGGTCTGCTGGCTCGTCTCCGTGCTGACCGCCTTCGGGGCGTCCTGCGGGGCGTGGGGAGGGAGACCCGGGGTCCTCCTCGCTCTGACGGGCGCCCGCGGAAGTGCCCGTCTGTCCCTGCGCAGGGCCCAGGGAGTGGCCACCCCGGGCGGGGATGTCTCACGGCTGTGTCCTTCATGCAGGGGGCAGGGCGTGGCCTCGGTGGCCGGCTGGCACGGTCAGCCCCGTCTGCCGGGCAGGGCACCCGGCCCCAGAGCTCGGCCCCCGGCCTGTTTCCCGGCCCGGGGCTTCTCCTTCCCGTCAGCCACGTAATGCACAGAAATAGCCTCCGAGGGGCCGGGGCGGCTCGGCCTTATAAGGGCACGTGCGGGGAGAGCCCGCCGAGCACTCCCGGGCGCAGGCGGGATCACGCCGGGCGGGCTCTGAGTTACCGTGAGGGGTCCGGCAGGGGCCGCCCAGCGCTCGGAGTCCCTGCAGTCTGCGGCGCAGAGACGAGTCTCTCCCCGAGAGACCCCGCAGCCAGTCTCCCCTTGCTGCCTGTGTGTGGCCGGGCCGGGCGGGGGGCTCACGTGGAACAGCCGCGTCCCGGGAGGCCGCCCCCAGCGTGGCGTCAGCAGGGGCCCTCGCTGGCCCGGCAGGGGCCACACCGCAGCCAGCTGAGGGCCGCGTGGCAGAGGAGGCCTGGCCACTCCCTGCGGGGGGCGCTGTAGCCGGGCGTGCGCCCCCTCGGGCCTGCGCCGGCGGGGTGGGGGCCTGTCTCCGAGCTGCGCGGCCGGAACCGTGCGGGACAGCCAGACCCGAGGGTCCCGGTGTCGGGGCCCGGGGACGAGGCGGGGCTGCCTCCAGGGCACAGTGCCGGCGGCTCTGGGACGCTCAGGGTGCCTGGGCGGGATCGAACCCACAGCCCAGTGGGCTCACAGGGAGCCCGAGCCCAGCCCCCCGCAGGCGGACTGGAGCAGGACAGGAGCCGCGGGGAGGCGGGTTCCGGGGCACCCAGTGACCTGCTCCCCGAGGGCAGCGGGTCACCCAGCCGGGGTCTCCGGGCGAGGGGAGGGGACAGCACCAAGGCAGGGCCGCCCTGCACTGCCCACTGCCCACCGGACGGGGCACCAGGCTGCCCCGCGGGCCGGGCTCCACTCCGGGGCGGGCACTGGCCGGGACACGTGCGCTCTCCACGCCGGGACAGACGCGCGGAGGACGGACGGACACACGGACGGCCCTTCTCCAGGCTGGGCTGAGCCACTCTCAGGGCTGCTGCCCAGAGAGGAAACAGACCGTGAGGTCACCGCTCCCGTCCCTGCCAGGGCCACCGGCCGCCCGGCCCGGGAGGCTTGCAGGGCCGTGCCCAGCCCAGAGACCCCGACACCCCCCGCCCCAGCCCCAGCCCCCCCGTGACGACACCCCCCGGGTCACGTGGAGCGTCTAGCCTGCCCGGAGGGTCCGCCTGCCCCTGACAGCTGAGAGCACAGGAGTCAGGCCTGTCCCCGCATCTCCCGGTGAGCAGCACACACACACACACACACACACACACACACACACACACACACACAAACACATACGCACCAAACACACACACACCCTAAACACACACACACCCCAAACACACCCCAAACACACCCACACATCAAACACACACACACCAAACACACACCCCAAACACACCCCCCAAACACACACACACACCAAACACACACATACGCAACAAACACACACACACCCCAAACACACACACACCCCAAACACACCCCCCAAACACACACACACCCAAACACACACACACCAAACACACACACACATACACCCCAAACACACATACACCCCAAACACACACACACCCCCCAAACACACACACCCCCAAACACACACACACCAAACACACACACACCCCAAACACACACACGCACCAAACACACACACACCCTAAACACACACACACCCCAAACACACCCCAAACACACCCACACATCAAACACACACACACCAAACACACACCCCAAACACACCCCCCAAACACACACACACACCAAACACACACATACGCAACAAACACACACACACCCCAAACACACACACACCCCAAACACACCCCCCAAACACACACACACCCAAACACACACACACCAAACACACACACACATACACCCCAAACACACATACACCCCAAACACACACACACCCCCCAAACACACACACCCCCCAAACACACACACCCCCAAACACACACACACCAAACACACACACACCCCAAACACACACACACGCACCAAACACACACACACCCTAAACACACACACACCCCAAACACACCCCAAACACACCCACACATCAAACACACACACACCAAACACACACCCCAAACACACCCCCCAAACACACACACACCAAACACACACATATGCAACAAACACACACACACCCCAAACACACACACACACCCCAAACACACCCCCCAAACACACACACACCCAAACATACACACACCAAACACACACACACATACACCCCAAACACACATACACCCCAAACACACACACACACCCCCCAAACACACACACCCCCAAACACACACACACCAAACACACACACACCCCAAACACACACACACACACCAAACACACACACACACCAAACACACACCCCAAACACACACACCGAACACACACAAACCCCAAACACACACACACACCAAACACACACACACACCAAACACACACACCCCAAATGCACACACACACCAAACACACACACACGCGCACACACCCCAAACAAATTGCCCTGGCAGCCCGACGCGGCTCCGGCCACATTCCTGCGGGCTGAGACAAACCCTGGCCGGGCCCCCCAGGTGCTGCGGCCCGAAGCAGTGACCTCAGCGCTGCCAGGAGCCGGCCCGCTGAGGTCACCTTCGCCCTGGGACGAGCGGAGGCCACTGTCCCGGGGCAGCCTGCACACCTGCCCTGCCGGGCCACAGTGAGAGGGGCCGGCCGGGGGGCGGCGGGGGGGCCGTGTGGCCGGCACTGGGCGTGAGAGCAGCAGGGCGCGCTGCCTCCCCGTGGTCCAGCTCACCCCGGACCCTCCGGGGGTCTGCTGGGGCGCCCAGGGGCCGCAGCTGGGCCCCGTGCCCGTCTGGGCCAGTCCCTGGCAGAGCCTGCCCGCCCCTCCCCTCCCCGCCCCACCAGGACACGACTCGACTCTTGGCACTGCTGCCCCCTCTGGGGTCTCTAGGGAGGGGGCCAGGGCTGGTCTGACACCAGAGTCTGCCAGCCAGCTCCTCCCGCCCTGCCCCTGCCCCTCCCGGCCCCTCCCTCCCCCTCTCTCCCTACCCCTCCTTCCACCCTCCCTCCCCTTCCTCCTTCCCTCCTCCTCCCCCTCCCTCCCCCCTCCCTCCCTCCTCCCTCCCTCCTCTCTCCTCCTCCTCCCTCCCCCTTCCTCCATTTCTCCCTCCCCCTCCCTCCCCCCTTCCTCCTCCCTCCCCTCTTTCTCCTTCCCTCCCCCCTCCCTCCCTTCAGCCTCCCTCCCTCCCTCCAGCCTCCTTCACTCCTCCCTCCAGACTCCCACCCTCCTCCCTCCCTCCCTCTTCCCTCCCCCTCCCTCCCCCTTCCTCCTCCCTCTAGCCTCCTTCACTCCTCCCTCCAAAATCCCTCACTCTTCCCTCCCTCCCTCCCTCCCTCCCTCCTCCCTCTGACCCCCAGCCCACCCCTCTCCTCCTGGAGCCTGTGCCTGAGCCGCCCGTCAGGCGGGGTGGCCGTGCCCCAGACTCAGAGCAGAGCCAGCTCAGGCCTCGGGGCCCTGTTGCCTTCCAGAGTCGTGCCAGGGACACGGGCACCCAGGGGAGAGCCCAGACACCCCCGACACCCCGGCCGCCCACGGCGCGGGGCCTGTGGATCGGCCGGAAGGAGACCAGGCACCCCCCCCATCGGCCCACCTTGCTCCGAGGCTGCTCCCCTCCCTCTCAGCACTCATGCTCCCCAGAGAGCCTGTGGGCCGACCACACGGGCTGGAGCCGCGGGTGTAGACAGACCCACTGGGAGCTGCGGATGTAGACAGACCCACTGGGAGCTGCGGGTGTAGACAGGCCCGGGCTGGGAGCTGCGGGTGTAGACAGACCCACTGGGAACTGCAGGTGTAGACAGACCCGGACTGGGAGCCGCGGGTGTAGACAGACCCACTGGGAACTGCGGGTGTAGACAGACCTGGGCTGGGAACTGCAGGTGTAGACAGACCCGGGCTGGGAACTGCGGGTGTAGACAGACCTGGGCTGAGAACTGCAGGTGTAGACAGACCTGGGCTGGGAACTGCGGGTGTAGACAAACCTGAGCTGGGAGCCGCGGGTGTAGACAGGCCCGGGCTGGGAGCCGCGGGTATAGACAGACCTGGGCTGGGAACTGCAGGTGTAGACAGACCCGGCTGGGAACTGCGGGTGTAGACAGATAGACAGACCTGGGCTGGGAACTGCGGGTGTAGACAGACCTAGGCTGGGGGTCGCAGGTGTAGACAGATCAGGGCTGGGAGCCGCGGGTGTAGACAGACCCAGCTGGAAACCACAGGTATAGACAGACCCAGGCTGGGAGCTGCCGGTGTAGACAGACTCGGGCTGGGAACCACAGGTATAGACAGACCCAGGCTGGGAGCTGCCGGTGTAGACAGACTCGGGCTGGGAACCGCAGGTATAGACAGACCTGGGCTGGGAGCTGCGGTGTAGACAGACTCAGGCTGAGAACCACAGGTATAGACAGACTCGGGCTGGGAGCTGCGGTGTAGACAGACTCAGGCTGGGAACCGCGAATATAGACAGACTGAGATTGGAAACCCTGGGTGTAGACAGACACACATGGGGCCGAGAACCGTGGGTGTAGACAAACGCACGCAGGCTGAGAGCCATGGTGTAGACAGACACACTGAGAGCAGGGGTGCGGCGTCGGGCTGGAGGGAGCGAGCTGCGGCGGGGCCTTTGCCTGTCAGCCCCAGAGCTGGGCTCGAGTGTCCGCCAAAGCCAGAGCCCTAACGGTAGGACCCGAGGCCGGTGGGGGAGGGGGCGTTCCCAGAGCCCCGCCTGGGCCAGCGGGAGAGCCGGAGAGGCGGGCAGGGCTGGAAGTGATTACCTCTCGACACCCCCTGCTGCCGCGGCCCCGCGTGGTTCTGATTAACTTGTTGTCTTTGCTCACGCCCGCCCGCCCGCGCCCGGGGTCTGTTTCGAGTCGAGGAAACAGAAGGACTAAGGCTTCTCGGCTCTGCAGTAAAGGGCCCAGAGCCGGCCGGCGCGGCCTGGTGGCCATCAGCCGGGGAGCCCACGGCGCGTGATGATGGTGTGTCTGAAGCCCGCGGGGCGGTGGCCGGCGTCCAGCGGAGCCGCTGCCCACACGGGTGGCCGTCAGCAGACTTCTCCTCACTTGGGTCGGGAGGCTGCCGCCTGCACTAATTTGGAACAAAGTTGGCAGGACCCGGGCGGGCCCTGCCCTGGCTCCCAGCCTCGCCCCTGCGGCGGGCGGGCGGGAGTGGCCAGCTCTGGGGCAGCGGCTGGGGCCCGCCGTGGACAGGGCCTGGGGCGAGTTCCTCCTCGGCCCGCACCTGGGGTGAATTCCTGCGGAGAATTCCTCCCGCACCTGCGCGGCAGAAACGCGTGTCCCCTCTTCCTAGAAGGACAGGATTCCTGTCCCGCCCGAGGCTGCAGGCCCGGGGGAGGGGCAGCGGCAGCTTCTCAGAGAGCCCCGAGGCCGTGCCGGGCCGGTGACCCGCAGTCAAGCTGAGTGGGCTCATCCGGCTTCTCAGCGTTCCTGGGGGGTGTCTGGGGAACGTCGCGTCCCACTCCGAGTTCCAAGACTCGGTTTATAGCTTCCCTTACGAGAAACCAGCGCGGACGGGCTGACAGGAACGAGGGCAGCCTGCAGGGCCCCGCCCGCCCCCACTGCTCGGGTCCGGGGGCCGTTCCCCTGCTGCGTCTCCGGCAGCTGAGGCGGGTCTCGGTGGGTCCCTGTTAGCCCCTGGGCTGGCGAGCTCGCGCCGAGCAGAGCTGAGAGAGTGACACGGCGAAAAGTGCCACCAGGGGCTGGAGCGACAGCACAGCGGGGAGGGCGTTTGCCTTGCACGCGGCCGACCCGGGTTCGATTCCCAGCATCCCATAGGGTCCCCCAAGCACTGCCAGGAGTGATTCCTGAGTGCAGAGCCAGAAGTGGCCCCTGTGCATCACCGGGTGTGACCCAAAAAGCAAAAAAGAAAAGTGCCAGCAGCCGAGTCCCGCGGCCCCGGGCGCCTCCTGCGGCCTCTGTTCTGAACTGAGCCTCGGCCCTGCGCCCGCTCCCCTCGCCCCAGGACACCCAGCTCGAGCCTCGTCCCCTCCGAGCCCCCGCACCCACCCACACCCGCACGGCACCCCCGCCGCCTGCCTGGTAAAGACCCCTCGAGTTAGGCGCATGGCGGCCGAGGGTCTGCGTGGGTGAGACCAGCGCCTTCACCGCCCCTCGCCGGCCTCGGTCTCGCGGCCCGGCCTTCCCCGTCTGCATCCACGCAGGGGAGACGTGAGCCGGGGGTGCCGGGACGCCTCTCCGCGAGCTGGCGGCTCTCCGGACAGACGTGAGAGCCTTAGGAGCTTCCCGGCTCCATGCTGCCCTGGGCCCCCCCCCCCGTCCCTCTGCCCGCCCGGCTCAGGGGCCGCGACCCCGGGGAGTCTCTGCGCAACCATCCCGGGTTCGTCTGTCTCCCGAGGACGAGCGCCCGGGCTGGGCCAAGGTGCAGACCCCCTCTGGGGGCCGAGTCCGCCCGCGTGGCTCCAGACCCCTCTCCCTCAGCACTCTCCACTTGGCCGCCCCGCCCGGGGCCGCAGGGACGGTGCCGTGGGTGCAGCTGTTCCCCTGGGCGGTAGTGGGCGGCGTCAGCTGTCCGCCTGTCTTCCTGTGTCGCTTTAGTGCCCGGGATCCTGGGGCGTGTGGCTCGGTTTGCCGCATTAGGTGTCCCGTCCCGCCTCTGCCCCTGCCCACACCCTGTCTCGGGCCGCTGAGGCAGGCAGTGCTCGGTGAGTCTCCCCCGCCCTCCCAGCTTCCCCTCCAGTAGCCGATGGCCCCTGACTGTGCCGTGGGCAGATGGGGCCGCAAAGAAAAGGGGCTGAACCACTTGTGGTACTGAGCACTTTATTCAGAGTCCAGAGAGACACAGGACATGGCCTCAATGACCACAGCTCAGCAGTGGGAGAGTCACAGGCGCCTGTCACGGCAGTTCTAGATGAAGGCGCCCCAGGAAACCCGCACGCCCTCCCTCCCCCCTCCCCCCTCTACCCCCTCCCCCTCCCTCTCTCACTGTCTCTCCCTCTCCTCCCTCCCCCCTCTCCCCCCTTTCCGTACCTATCCCCCTCCCTCTCCCTCCCTCTCCTTCCCTCTCTCTCCCTCTCCCCCCTCCCCCTCTCTCCCCCCTCCCCTCCCTCTCCCTCCCTCTCCCACTGTCTCTCCTTCTCCCTCACCCTCTCTGTCTGTCTTACTCTTTCTCTCTCCCCCCTCTCCATTCTCCCTCCCTCTCCCCCTCTCCCTCTCTCCCTCCCCCTCCACTGCTGCTCTAATTCAAACACAGACATTCCAGCGAGAAGGCCTCTAACCAGAACTGCGCGTTCTGAATGTCAGTGGCCGCTGGTGTTTGGGGCTGTCCTGGGGGGTGGCCCTGAGGAAAAGGGGACCGTCACCATCTGTGCACCCTCAAACGGGCCCCTCCGACTGGGGGGCGGTAAACAAAGGCAACTTTGTGGGTGAAAATGAACCAGAGGACTTAGTTCCAGAGGACTCCGACGGCTTCTT